>NW_020523869.1:0-41946 GCF_003368295.1 Carassius auratus | reverse complement strand
TTGCTCAGTTTGGCCAGGAAGCCAGCTCTAGGAAGAGTCCTGGTTGTTTCAAACTTCTTTCATCATGGATAATGACAGCTACATGATTCTGTGAACCCTCCATGTGTGGGGCTTGACACAAACCTGTTTCCGAGCTCTTCAAAAGCAGTTCTTTCGACCTCAGTGCTTAGTTTTTGTACAGAGTGTAGAATGATGTGGGAGAATTTAAAACAATGTAACATAAGGCAGCATCATAACAAAACATGAAACAAAGAAGGGGTATGAATACTTTCACAAGGCACTATATATACACTGCACACACACACAGTGGTACACAAATAAATATATATCAAATTGTAATTTAATATACATTCTTATTTGAATGCACAAACATCTGATTTATTAAAAAATGTTTTTCATCATTTATCCTCTTTGATTCTTGTTTCGCTCAGAAGGGAAGACAAGTCCTCAAACAAACTCATTTTTGAAGAGCAGATGGTGGTGAACACCTGCACGATCCACCGAGACAACCCTCAGCTGATTCCTTCAGCTGCTTCTGACGTTCCCTTTTAAAAATAATAGAGATCTCTGGTGATGTTTGACATCCCTGCGCTGCGTGTGGGGACATTCAGATTAGAGTTTGCCTTTAAGGATCCCGGCACGTTTTCACAGCGAGCTCTTTTTTTCCTGTGATCTCTCTACAGTAGGGCTTTACCACATGCGGCGGATATGGCTGGGAGGTCATTGTAAAAGCGTGTTTAGGCCGAGGATTGAAGCTGTTTACACTTCAGACTGCATAATGTTAGCGGGAGCTTAGCAGCCAAAGATCAAGGCTAATAACCCAAAGGCCATGGTTCAAACTGTAGAAAGGCTGATCTCATGAACCTCACAGAACAGACATGAAGACATCAGATGCATATTTACACAAAGACAGCAATGGACTGACTTCTATTCAATCTTTGGGAGTTAGAGTGTACGTTGCATATGTATATAATATATACCACTGTTCAAAAGTGTGGAGAAGAAATTTCTTAAACACAGAGGCTTACTTTATTTAATAAAAACTACAGTAAGAATATTTCTGCAATGCAAAGCTAAATTTTCAGCATCATTACTCCAGTTTTCAGTGTCACGTGATCCTTCAGAAATCATTCTAATATGCTGAATTGATGCTCAAGAAATTATCAACTGTTGATATTTTGATAAACATAAATAAAATTTACTGTCACTTTTTACCAAATTAATGTTTTTGCTGAATAAAGCATTCATTTCTTAAAAAGAAAGAATTAAATTGCCCATACATTGTTCCTAAAGGTAGTTAAACTACAAATATGTCATGTTTCATGTTTCTCAATCCAAATCAACATGCACATAGCATGTAAATAAGAAATAATGAAGTAATTTAAGAGTTTACATACACTTGTTTTACAGCATGATGCTCACTACACTGTTGGTTTTGTTAGAGAGAGGTGATAACAGTTCATATAACAATGTGTTAAACACTATTAATGACATCAATTGTCTTTAAACTGTTTACTTTATCTATAAAATTAAAGCGCTCATTGTATTTGCAGACATATACTGCACTCATTTGTTACTTAATTGTTCTAACATGTGGTTAAATGCAGACTTAATTGCAATTATATGTCCATCATTTGACATTGTTGGTTGCTTTAGAAAGTATAGTGAAGCTGCAGAAGGTATTAATTTATTTATTTATTTTCATACAGACTATTTACTATTTACAAACAACATTTTTTTAATAGCTAATGGCCAAAGGTCCTGCAGCTCTCTATCTAAAAGATACTTCAATATGTTTTAATAGTCAAGACTAGCATTATATTGAAGTAAAATTTAAACTGAAATGAATATTAAAACCATTAAAAAGAAAATAATAATAATTACTAAGAATTACAATCTCTAATAAAAAAAAAAAAAAAAAAAAAAAAAGTATGAATGCCAAGGCAACGTTTCTTATTAAAATAACTAATAATCAAATAAAATGATAAAAAAAAACTATATAGCTAGCTACTAAAAATAAAGACAAAACTAAATTACTTTAAAATTAAAATAAAAACTGAAAATATATATAAAAAAAAAATAATGACAATAATGATACTAAAAAAACACTGGTAAGAATAAGAGACTTATTTCAATAATTTAAAAAACTGTGTGTTTGTGTACTGTATATATATAATATATATATATATATATATATATATATATACACATATATATATATATATATATATAAACTTTTAAAAAATGCTGGGTTAAATGTGGACAACCCCAGTTATTGGGGTGTTTTCAACCAACAGTTGGGTTTAACCTTCTGGGCAGTAAGCCAATCACTTGTTCAAAACAACCCAATTGCTGGGTTTGTCCGTATTTTACCCAGCGTTGGGTTGTATTTAACCCAACATTTTTTTTAGAGTGTGCAATATATATATATATATATATATATATATATATATATATATATATATATATATATATATTCTGAGCATGAACAAAGACTAATAATGCTAGTAATATAATAAATGGTAAAAATTAAGGATTCCTGTGTCTAAATATTTGACAGGTAGACATGATCTTATTACTGTATTGTACACAGATGCTCCACAATATTCAATTTCCAACTCAGCACCATCATTCATCTTAATGAACTCTTCTTTTGTGCTTCCACTGCAATGCTGCATTCAGTGTAGCGTGAGCAAGAATACTCTCCATGGATTTTCCCATAAACACATGAAATAGAGAAGAGCTTACCAGTTAATCACTTACACGCTCTACAAAAACGTGTTTAATTGGAAAGTTATCAAATAACTCACGACACAGTGTGCCTCCTGAAAGCGGATATTGATTTCAGGTTCCCAGTGCTATTGCACAAATGCCATCTCCAAGAGAGTTTCCCATCGACGGGCACTTGGACAATGATTGATCGTTTGCAAAGTGGATGACCATTGATCATTACTCAATCATGGAGATGATTCCAGCCTGTAAAACGTCCCTGTCTAAACAGGTCATTCATCTTTAGACGCCCCCGCTTTCACAACGGCTTCTTAACAACAACCTCCACCAAACAGGCAAATGAGTCACATTTCTCTGCCGGTAGGTCCCGCAAACCCTCAGACGTCAGTTTTCATTTGCCCGGCTTCTGTCAAAAGTTGATATCTTGTGCAAGAAAAAGTTCCACTGGATTGTTGCATTTTCCAGTCCTTTACAAACATTAATAAAAAATGAATGCTCAGCTAAGCATGAACCGAGCAAATGCAAACAAAGCTAAGGCATGCTGCAATTCACAAAACACATTTCATGCTGCAGACTTGGACTTGAATCTCAGACTGGATAAAGCTTGTATTGTGCCATGCCGTATATCTGTCTGCGCTCGATCAGATATGCCAGTTTGCACCTGCTGGGCCAATAATTCGGTCCTGCCAGACCTGGCACTGCAGCAGGTGTAAATTAGAGAGATGATTTTTTGACTCTGGGCCTGAAATGTCAGACATCTTGGCATTTATTCCCTGCTGATCATCAGTAAACTGCTATGGAAGGCTGATTCAGACTTTTACTTTAGAAATAATGGCAAGTCATTAGCTTAAAGGAAACATTCTAGAATTCTGTAGCAATTTAGTCTTTTGTGAGTCTATTCATTTGGTCCCTGTTCAACTGAAAACAGCTTTTAAAAAGAAACGTTGTATAATTTATCCATCATGTAGTCACCCTTATTTTTTTCCAAACCCACCTGGCTGGCTTTATTCTGTAGAAAAAGATGAAATATTAATGTCTGGACATATTATGTTCATATATTGCACTAAAATCTTTTATCTGCACTGTTGTTCACTTAACTGATTTGCACTCTATCTGCCATTTGCCTTGCGCTGCTTTATTTAACTTTATATTTAATTTTATTATATGTCTTTTTTTTACATTTCCTTATTGTATAGTTTTATCTACATTTTATATCTGATCTAGATTTGTAGGCTTTAATGTTAATGTAATTTGTATGCACCAAGGTCTGAGAGTAACGCAATTTTGATTATCTGTATGTATGTACTGTACATGTGGAAGAATTTACAATAAAGCAGACTTGATTTGACTTGACTTGACATAAAACTAGAAATAACCATTGAAAAATATGCTGAAGACCTTATTCATCATTCATGTTCACTTTCACTTCAATATAACATGGAAATCCAAGCAAGTATATACATATACCTGTAAACTGTCATTCAAAGTCTAGAATCAATAAAAATAAATAATAATAATAATAATAATAAAACTAAAGAAATTAATATTTTTGATTGATCCGAACAAAAAGAGTTAATTCTTTTTATGATCTTTAATGCTTTTTTTCTTTAGGTTTGACATACTGTATGTTCTTTTTCAAATATATCAAAATGTAGAATTGTGATAATATGCAGCGTTAATTGATGAGACTCACAAAATAAATATATAAATAAATAAAACATAAAAATTCTTTACCCCAAAATTTTGAGTAATAGATAGATAGATAGATAGATAGATAGATAGAGCTAAGCTTCACAAATGACAAAAACACCATACAGTGCCATAAACTACAAATATTCTCCTCTTTTAAAGTTAAATATGACACACGTATAGAAGTGAAAATCCAAACGACAATAAAAATTGGTTGGAAAGATACTAAAGGTTTTTACCAGTATAACCACACCAGTTTTACCATCTTGTTGTTTCTATTAAATGTAGAATTGTGTGGTTTGAAAACCATAAGTTCACCCCTGCATACAAGTTCAAAACATAGTTTTTAATTTTTTCAAAAATTTAATTTTTTTAATTTTTATTTATTTACTATAATTATATAAAACAAAGCATAAAAATAAAATATTAACAGTGATATTAAAACAACAATTGATGTCGAGCATTACTTGTTTGGTGGTCTTTTGTGTTCAGGTTTGGAATGACGAGGGTGAGTAAATGAATGAATTAACTATTTCTTTAAAATGCATATCATGGGAAAACTCAGGATCAATCAGGCACTTATTGTAATATAAACAGTCACTTTTGCAGATGCGTTATGATTCCAGCGGGCTGAGAGGTTATCAGACCTGTGAAAACACACTTATCGCTTCCGGACATCCATTGCTCCTGTTCAGAAACAGAGTTCAAGGTGTGTTATCAGAGGATGTGCCTGATAATGTCCTAAAGCGGTAGCTTGATGTTTTGCTAGTATTAATATTAATCATATGTGGTTAAACCACTTCTGTTCCTAAACCTGCTGAGCTGCAAGCTTTGTAAAGTACTCATGACACAGAAAGCCACTCCAGAATTTTTCACACCCATCTCCGCTGTTTTGGAATGGGGCTCTCGCTCTAAATTTGCCCAAGTTTGTAAAACTGTCGCTTTGTATTGTAGACGAATGTGAGTCAACTGGTTTACATGGGCACCACAATTGACACCGTTTGTAGGGCATTCAAATATGCATTTTTGTTCCATTTGCTCCCTTTAAAGGTAGCTGCTTGTTTAGACAGCAAACAGCAAAGCAGCTCACTTGGTTGGAAAACTGAGTTTATGTCAGCACTGCAAAATGACACTGGTGCAGAGCAGAAATATGACAGTGGTCAGCAGTTTCCGTTGACAAGCATGACAGGCATTTTCTGCTAACACGTCTCTTAGGACTATTTGAGAACAAGCTTGTGCATTAGAGGCACTTAAGAGTAACATTCCTCTTTCTCCCTGTAGATCAATACTGTTGAAGTAGACGTCACCTGCTCCTTTTATCATGTGATAATTGCTGATGGTTCCAGCAGAACATCCCACTAACCTTCTCTTTTCCCTTCCAGGTCAGTCAGCTCTCAGATGGTCACAGTTTTTTTTTTTTTTTTTTACTATTGGCAAATCACTTTGCAGCATGACAAGATCAACCCATTCTTACAGCAACAGTCCATCATCCTATGACATGAGGCTACACCAACAACAGTTTGTTTTGTTCTTGAGCATGCAGTTTAGGGTTGGGTTATTATGAAAAAGACACTGCAATAGAATAAGCAAAAACTGAATAATGGTAATTATTACTGACAGGCTGCACAGAAGACAACACAAATCTAGCCAGGCGTACTTGTAAAACTAAAAAAAAATCATATACACTGGAAATTTCATTATAAAATACCAATAAAACATGCAGGTACATAATATCGGTGTTGCTACTACTTGTTCAACCTCCACTTCTCCATCATCAAGTCAATTGTGCACATCATAAAAAGCAGTCTTTTATTCTTTTGAACAATTTGTGATTGCTTTGGTACATACATGCAATTGATTATGTACATTTGTCTGCGGTTTCCTACATTATCAGTTGGTAATGTTGTGTTGCTCAAAATGTATTATATAGTTCTCTGCAACAGTCTTACCCCCCCCCCCCCCAAACACCTAGGCATTAGTTCATCTTATAAGTCATTAAATGCAAAATGGCTGATCTAGTTGTCATAAACTGTCAAGAATATTTCCCACACATTTCTACTTACTATTTATATAACTTTTTGTAAATATGCCTTTGACTTTCACTAATGAAGAGAAAGAAGTTCAGCTAATGATAAACCTGTTCTCTCAAATAGCTCAAAGGTGCATCTCATGATTCTTCAATTGGAGCGCATATATAGACAGAGGACAACACATGGATACGACAATGGATATTTCCTCGCCATTGGTCTGGCAAATCAACAGTAGCCCTGTGGCTGATGACATTTCGACCACACTGTCAGCTTTTGGTCAGGTTGGAGCCAGCCTCATCCACAAATATGAAGTTATGAGATGCTTCACTTGACTCCAATTCCACATTGCATTGCAGGGGAAGACATTCGTTGTGATGTAGATGAGAATCTGTGGGCCGACAGACTGGCACATCAGGAGGCGATTCCTCATGCAGTGCTGCATGCAAAAGCAAATTTCTGCCTAAGGAGTGTGTCCTGATTTTGTCTTTATAATTGTGTATTTTCAGCTTTGTGCCCATATTTCTTTTGTCATTGTCATTATATCACAATGACATTCTTTTTTTTTTTTTTTTTTTTGTCAGATCACAAGTAAAGTGTAACTGTGAATCCTATCCAGTCTCTTTCAATCAATATCCCACATACAATTTTGTACTTTTAAAATAGATATACGGCATAAGAAGTGCCTCCTACAGTAACTGCCATCCAAACTGTTGCCATGGTTTACATCAGGTAATACAGAGTGTACGGTCATATTGACAACATGACTAAACATTTTGACTATCTTGTTTGTAAACAATGACACAAGGACCTTATTCCGATGGCACTGATATGTTCACTGACACAAATACCTGTGTTTGAGGGATGAACTAAAGACTATGAGATAGTTACTGGCTCTTGCAGGTGATCCATTGTGTGGTGCTGTTTGTACAAGTTGTTTTGAGAAAATGCAAATACTTCTCTGCAAATATTAAAGAAGTATCGAGAAATGCTCCAAAGCGACTGAGAAAAACTGTAATAGATCGCTAAGCTAGCCTAGACCTAGCCTAGTCCTGCATGTTGACATGTTATATTTCACCTTGAACTGTTTTAAAGAGAATTTTGCTAATAATCATAATTATGAATTCAGTTTTAGGAACAAATGAGTAACATTTTGTGCCATTTGAAACTGAATTTGTTATGTTTTTGCTGTTGCTGTTTTTTTATTATTCAATTACTATATCTGAATTGAATTTGAACTTAGGGGGCAAACAAAATGCAGAATTGCAAAGCTTATGAAAGTTTAAATATAAAAATTCTTGAAACTTGAAGGTGTATAGGCTATACTAGAATGTTAGTACAATAGAACACTAGACAGACAGACTGATAGATGCAGGTCCATTTAATCTACTGTAGGGGCAAATGTGATGTATGGTATATACAAAAACCTGTAAAAGGATAAAAGAAATTGTGAGCAGTCAATAAGGCCACAGATATAGGTTCTATCATACATCTAATGTAAAGCCAGACAATCTGCTTTGATCTTTGAATGCTGTTATTTCTGCAGGCAGTGTACATCAGTGAATGAACAGAAGGTGGTAAAGTCATCTGAAGGTGTGACTGCTATTACATGAGCATTTACGCAGCAGTGAAGGGTGGGCCGAAGTTTACAGGTGCTGTTGTTCACTGTGCCAAACCATCAGCAAGACTTGTTTGATTTATTTTTTCTTTCTTTTTTTTTGGCTGCTTTATTTTTGATATTCTAGTGGGCAATTGGCTGGTAGAGCTGGCTGCCACTGAACTCAGCGTGCATTTGAGAGCCATGAATACAACGCCTTGAAGGCAAAACACAAACAAAGACTTACAAACACACAAAACACACAACCTTTCAAAGGATGCAAAATGACTTTAAACATTAATTTCCAGAAATCTGCTTTATCATTGGTTTGCTTACTTCTGCATGCATTTAACCACAGTAATTATTATTATTTGTATTATTATTTTTGTACAGACTTGCAAACGTCTCCAAAATAAATGCATCCATGCAAGATGCTGATAAGTAGCCGTGCTGTATCTGCCGTAGCAGAAGCATATCTTCAAATATTCAGATGGTGAAATCGCGCTCGTCTTATTTCCTTTAGCGGCGGTAGACTCATTTTCCTCCGCACTGCAGGTGTCTGGCCATGATACAGGCGTGGGATACAGTGAGAGATAATGCTTATTCTCATGAACTATTGCTGAGCATTTTGATTGAACTGTCAGATCCAGTTGCTATTCTCACAAGAAATCTGTCAAGCATGCTTTTTCACCTCATGTTTATTTTCTGCCCAAAGCTCGTGCCATTTCCTTCAAATGTCATTGTGCTGGAGTCAACATATCACCCATCCTACCATCACGGTGCATTCCTCACAAAAATGGTTTGCAGAGATGTAATTCATAGCACACACGCCAAATGTGAAATTTGATTTGAGTTCTCGAGAGAAAAAAAAAATGTTAATCAGAGGTTGCACAGCTCAGGAGATTCTATGGAGCCCTCAGCTCGGTTTCAATTGATTGTCTCATTCATCAACTCTGTCTCAGATGTTTCTCCTTAAACTTATGAAATTAGACTATTAAAACAATAAAAACTCATTAAGAATAATAATCACATGACCGTAATAATGAAATATTTAGCTAAATAATAATGTTGAAATAATAGAATTTAGGAGTATAACGGATTATAAATGAATATGGATAGCATTACTAAGTTTGACAGCAAACATCTAAGCATTGACTGATGCATTGTTACAATTATTTCTGAAACTCTAGGAGACTTTCCCATTCATTTGATTTCAATGAAAAATTGAATTGAAATAAAGATCACATTTGTTGTTATAAATAGTGCATTTTTTAAAATAAATCACAGGAAATGAAACGATAGTAAATCAGATGAATTAGAACTGAAGCAATTATGTAAACAAATATGCTTTATTAATAAACATGTCAACTTATCGGGATAGCCTTATTAACAGATTTAAAATAACATCAATTAACCTATATAATTGTTGTAGTATGCTCATAACCTGCTCTTTAACCTCATGTAATGGAGTTTGACATGCTGTAAGCCTTTTCCCCTTCAGTAATTAACTCAATCAGCAGATTCCCCTCCGTTCGTCTGGGTTCAGATTTAAACGAAGGCCTTTGCATGTGGAGGAAGAATCCTGTCACTAATTGGAGCGATGCAAAGGCACTTAATGAGAACAGGGATACAATATGAAACAGAAAACTGCACAAATATCCCTGTGTTTAAAATATACCCTCAGAGCAAACTTGCGCTTTGGCATTTAAAGCAAACAAATCCATATGGTAGGCCCAGACGCCCACACATTAAGCAATGTGTGACAGCGGCTCTCTGCAATGGAATTGAATTACTGTACGCTTTGAAATCCCGAAGCGACGGAACGAATGCAAGGGCTAGACAAAGAGCGAGCTCGGACCCGTTTCTAATGCCTGAACAGTCAGCCAAAGCAGCAGGCAGAAAGCACACATCACCGACGGTGGTCCCGTCCTCGTGCGTCAAAGCGCGACACGCAGGGCATTCTGGGAATTAAACGTGTCACAAGTCATTAACCCTGAGCTTAGAGCGAGATGTGTGGAAGCCCATAGACAGGCCAGAAAGCTATTGATTCACCGCATACTGGACCCTGATTCTGAGAGCGAGGTTAGGGCAAGGGTAAGCTTACTGTGAAACCCACAGCTGCTTCCCTTCATTCTCACCCTGATGTGGGGTCTATTCCTCCGGGTGACCTCACAGTGAGTCGGCCAGGCCATGAAGAGACTGTAAATGTCTGTAATATGTTGCTGTTTCTTCTGTCAGCTGTTCTGCTGTAGATTGCATGAATGTTGGCCATTTTTTTAAAGTAAAATGATCCTACATTCTTAAAAATAAAGATTCTTTACTGGAGCTGAATGTTCAATAGAGAACCTTTAACATCCTTTTAACCTTTCCATTGCATAAATGGTCCTTTATAGTAACAAACGGCTCATGCGAATAAAATGGTCTTTACACAAAGAAAAAAAAAAAGGTTCTTTTAAGAACTGTTTATGGAAAGGTTCTTTGGGGGATCTAAAATAGTTCTTCTATGACAGTGGTTCTCCATCCTGGTCCTGGAGAACCCCCAACACTTCACGCTTTTGGTGTCTCTCTTATCTGATGCACACATTTGAGGTCTTGGAGTCTTCACTAATGAGTGATGAGTGGAATCAGGTGTGTTTGAATAGGGAGACATCTTAAACGTGCAGTGTTGGGGTCTCTTTAGGACCAGGATTGGGAACCATTGTTCTATGGAATAACTGTGAAAACACACATTTGGAACCTTAATTTGTAATAGTGTATGGCAGCTTGGAATTGTTATCAGATCAGAAACATGCAAGACAAGATATCTGAGGTAAATTATAGAAATAAAACTTCACGTTAAACCATATATTGTCAGTCAATTAGTGTATGGTAGAATTAAAAAAAAAAAAAAAAAAAAAAAAAAAAAAATATATATATATATATATATATATATATATATATATATATATATATATATCTCGTTACTTATGTTTATGAGTTCTATTTTAAAAAATCTAATTTTACAGAGTAGCCTGATTCTTGCATGAATGACTCCTGTAAGCTCTTATTGGTGAATCAAACCATAGCAACACCAGTTTAATGATACAAAGTCATAGTGTAACTTCTGTCTAACAGTCTAATTCTGAACAAATTACACTTATGAGCTGGTTTCTTTTATTACAAATTACAGTTATTCTTTTTCCATCAAACCTTGAAGTGTAATCTAATTTCCCAAAACAATGACTCATCTTTCATGAATTAAAACCATACTATAGAACAGTGGTGGCCAACCCTGTTGCTGGAGATCTACCTACAGGTACCTGCAGAGTTCAGTTCCAACCCTGCTTCATCACACCTGCCTGTAATTATCAAATGCTCCTGAAAATCTTAATTTGCTGGTTAAGCAATGTTGGATCAAGGTTGGAGCTGAACTTTGCAGGAAGGTAGATTTCCAGGAACAGGTAGATTCGGTTAGTTTGCTCATATGAAAATGTTTTCTTAAAGGGATAGTTCACCTAAAATTTTTAATTCTGACCTCGTTATCTTGCCCTTACATTTGTAGACTCAAGACTATGTATATTACAACTGATGGCCCCCGATGACTTCCATAGAATTAAAAAATAATAAAAAAATAAAAATAAATAATAATAATAATAATAATATATATATATATATATATATATATATATATATATATATATATATATATATATATATATATATATATATATATATATATATATATATATATATATACACACACCATGGAAGTCAGTGGGGACCATCTTCTTGTATTTTCAGCAGAAGAAAGAAATTCATACACATTTGGAACAACTTGAGGGTGACTGATGACAAAATTTTCATTTTTGGTTAAGCAATCCTTTTCAAAACATACACTTTATATAATACAGGTGTTATAAATATGAATGAATGGAGCATTCAAAAATTTTGTTGTTTTAGTATTGTTTATGTAACATAGCTAAATGCATGTGGTTAAAGTTTCTCAAAAATACAAATTCTGTAATCACACTCACCCATATGTTATGATTTGGAACACAAGATGATCTTTTCAAAATACGTTGACTTCAATTATTTAAAAAAATAAGCCGAAAAATAAATAAATAAAATCCTAGAATGTTTTTGTAGTTGTTGTTGTTGTTTTTGTGCATGAACTACCCCTTTTAAGGTCAGTGTTTGGAATGCATTCATGCCACCTCTAAAAGAGCAAAAAGTCATTGAAAGGTCTATGTAAACACTTTTTCGCAAGATTTTCTTTCAGCTCTATTTACTTCCAAAGGTATCTCATCAGTTGGCATAGGAATTTCAATTAATTTCTGATTCACGAGGAATCATAAGCAGAATTTATAAATTCCTTATGATTCCAATGCAGCAGAATGTAGTGTACTGTAAATCTCTTTGGACAAAAGCAACTGCCACATGCTTGTGTGGCAATAAATAAAGATTATAGATTCTCTTTGCAATGGTTTCCTCATTCCCTGCAGCAAACGGCTGTAGCATCAAAAGCAACAACTCTAGTCTGAGACCAATCCATCACGAGGGGATTTCTGAATGGGAGTCTCTCCCGTGTGTGACCAGAGGAAGAGACGCACAACATCAATCGGGGAAACATTTCCCCGCAGTCTCTGCGCTAAGAGCATCGTAAGAATGTCTGCTGAGACCCCAAATGACACTCCAGTAAATAACACTGGGGAAGAATGATGTCACATCAAAAGCAATTTGATCACACGCTGCAGAAAATGAAAGGGGAGAGAAGTGTTGTCAGACTAAAAGAAGTGTGAGGAGAGGAGACAGTTCAAACACATCCAGCAATGGAAGATTTAATTTGCTGGTGATAGAAATCCGGCAGGAGTGTTGTCGTAAGACCAGCGGAGCAGCTAGAGATGCCAGAGCTAGTAATAACAACCCTTTCATGACTGTTACTCTGGTTAAATCAAGGCTTTATTATAACTTTCAAAAACCCGAGTGTGATGACATCTCTTCAACATAAATCTTTCCACTGTGAAGTGGCTGAGAAATGGCTTTCCACTGTGAAACTCTTTTTAGTTATGTGCTGATGTATTGTTGCTTACACAGAATGGTATTGATACAAACTCCTAACACAAGCACTAACGTTCTCAAGTTTTAGAGTCTAGACTAAACTGCCAAGAACATCTTAGCAACCGCAAAGAAATATACAAACACCCTAGCAACATTCTATTCCACAGCACCATAGCAACATACTAGCACCCCCCCCCCCCCAAATCACCATACTAATTCCATATGAAAATACTAACCCCCAAAACCACCCTAGCAACATATTATCATTCTAACCCTCCAAAATCACCCTGGCAACACTGTAGCGACATTCTAAATCCCCAAAAGCAACCTTAACAACAGCACAGAAACATTCTAACCCCCAACACCATAACAGATGCATATCAAAACTCTAACTCCAAAACCACACTAGTAACTACGCACAGTAGCTTAATACTCACCCACCCAAAAGAAATCAACCAAGCAACACAATACCAACTTTCCAAATTCCCCCAAACCACACTAGCTTCTACATAGCATCACACTAACCCCTCAAATCCAACATCACTACAACTTAGCATTATACAAACCCTCCAAATCACCCTAGCAACTCTATAGCAACATACTAACCCTCTACAAACCACTTTAGCAACTCTGTGGCAACATACTTGCCCCACCAAAAACATCCTAGCAACTCCATTGCAACCACCCCCACCCTCACCAACCACATATCATCATCAGCTTTGGTTGCAATGGTAATTTTTGGAAGGACAAAAATAAAAAGAAGAGGACAGATGCGTTTCAGATGAGGATTTCCTCTCAGCAGCATGACGTCCTCTCCTGTGAAGCCTGTGTGGTTCTAGCTGGGCCGGGCCACTAAACGACAGCTTTACTTACGCCTGACAGCCTGTCGCCGCTCACAGATCAGGTCTGTCTCCTGCATATATTCTAATTGCCACAGCAAGCGTGAAAAGCTGTTCAGCGTGTCCATCAATCTCTCATCTGCAGACAGCAGGTTGAGAAGAAATGTATTCTGGGGGCAAGAGAATATGAGAGGCTGAGGAAATATATGCAGCGCTACATGTTATTTAACAGTCTCTTGAATATTGAAGTGACGGAGGGGCTGCAATGCAAGTCTGGTACCCTTCTCACAAAGCGCCTGCGGTCACTCGTCTCGGCACAAGGGGGAGTGGATATACACATTATTTTGCATAATGCATCCCAGCATGCCCTGTATCTAAAAGAAGCACTTCTGAGAAAACAAGGAATTCAGGAATATAATATGCACGATATCTTTCAAAGCTCTGCACCACGGGATGAATTTGTATTTATATATGTAGGCATATCTGGAAACACTGGACACTGAAGACAAGCAAACGATTGGTAAAATGTTTCTGTGATGACTGCGTCCTACAACAGTTGCAAAATACAGGCAGAATGGGGCATGTTTTAGTGGAAGGTCTCATCCTTTTGGCATTTAAAAAAAAAAGAAGCAAAATAGCCCAAAACATTTTCTCTGTGCATGTAAAAGAACACGAAAATGATCATTTGGAAAGAAAACAAGAAAATGAGCTTGAATTTCAGGCTGCCTATCATTGCCTGGGTTTCTTCACCCATACCAACACATGCTGTTTCTGATAGCGGATAGCTAAGACCAGAAAAACAAACAAACAAACAAACAAAAAAAAAACTCAAATGACTTGCCCTGTTTATCTCATTGCTAATCGAACACCCAGCAATTTATTTATTTTGCCATTGGAAATGAATTCACGCAGTGGTGGACGAAGTACACAAATCAAGTACTTGAGTAAAAGTACAGATACGTATAATAAAATATTACTCCAGTAAAAGTAAAGGTACTCCTTTTTCAATTTTACTCAAGTGAAAGTACAAAAGTACTAAATTTTTTATGTACTTAAGTAAAAAAGTACTGAAAGATAGATGTTTGCAATTTTATATAGGCTAATTTAATTTTATATTAGCACATTTGTTTTATTTTTTTTATAATCCTACTGCTCAAAATACCTGGGATTTTTTCCAAAATAACCACTATATGGAGTCAAGATATATTTTTGTTGTTGATATGGACTACGTTGATGAGAGTAATGTTCAATGTGAAGCTTACACTGTGATGTACCTGAGAGAAAACAGAGATGACCATCTGATTTTCACCAGTAAGAACAAAGTATTTTAAAGTTTGTTGTTTTACAGAACATCACAGTTATATATGACATTTTTAGGAAAATATAATTATATTTTCATAATGATTTTTTCCTTCTCAAACCTTGTCTGGGGTGTAAAAAACACCACTGGCCAAACGGGGTGCATCTCTTCCCCTCTTTGATAATTACTGTAGTTACCATGTTCTGAACATCACACCCTTTCTTTTCTCCCCAGATGTAATCTATCTATCTATCTATCTATCTATCTATCTATCTATCTATCTATCTATCTATCTATCTATCTATATATATATATATATATATATATATATATATATATATATATATATATAGGTGGTTGAATAACGTCCTTTATTAACGTCCTTAATAACAATGGATGAAAATTTTAGAGCTCTACTGATGATTAAGTCTAGAGTGTGTCCACCTTTGTGTGTGGGTCCATGTACATGCTGAATCGACAAGTAAAAAAAAGCCTCAAGTCCAAATATTCATTTATCACCAATTAACTGTTTGACAAACACTTCCTGCTTCGATGTCTGAATTTAAAAAAATCTCAAACATGCTCCAATGTCCCGATCTGAATCAACCGAGTCGCGAACAGGCTCCGAAGTGCCGATCTGAATCAACCGAGTCGCGAACAGGCTCCGAAGTGCCGATCTGAATCAACCGAGTCGCGAACAGAATCCGAAGTGCCGATCTGAATCAACCGAGTCGCGAACAGGCTCCGAAGTGCCGATCTGAATCAACCGAGTCGCGAACAGGCTCCGAGGTGCCGATCTGAATCAACGGAGTCGCGAACAGGCTCCGAAGTCCCGATCTGAATCAACCGAGTCGCGAACAGGCTCCGAAGTGCCGATCTGAATCAACCGAGTCGCGAACAGGCTCCGAAGTTCCGAAGTCCCGATCTGAATCAACAGAGTCGCGAACAGGCTCCGAATTACCGACCTGAAAACTTCGACCAAAGAATGTAAAAAAAATAAAAATAAAATAACTCAATTTCTCTAATAACTCTAATAACTCTACAAATCTATGAAAGACTCAGATCACGTGTCTAAAAATAAATCGCTATAGTAAAAGAGAAGTAATAAGAGGAGTGAAGTTTCCTACCGTTCTGCTGTGTTTGGTCCTCACGCGCGTCTGACGCTCCGCGGCGCGTCTCCGCCCCTCACACGCGCGTTTACAGCGCTAAATTAATCATCTTTGCTAATTGTTATACATTTACTTCATTGTCAGCTCCAGGTACTTCATTTATTATTGTTCATTGAATTGTTTGAAACAAAAAAAAAAATGTTGTATTTGAGTAATAATTCTAAATTATCAAAATAAAATATATAAAATAATGGTTTCTATTTTAATATCCTTTAAAATATAATCTATTTCTGTGATGTGCGCTGTATTTTCAGCATCATTCCTCCAGTCTTCAGTGTCACATGATCTTTAGAAATCATGAAAATATGATGATTTATTATTAGAACTATTAATAGTTGTGCTACCAAATATTATTTTGGAATCTGTGATCTGTGAAAGTGTTTTAAAGTTTGTGGTTTTACAGAACATCACAGTTATATATGACATGATAATAATGCCTGAAGTTAGGAAGAACATTTTAAGGAAAATATAATTATATTTTCATAATGATTTTTTCCTTCTCAAACCTTGTCTGTGGTGTAAAAACACCCCTGGCCAAACGGGTGCATCTCTTCCCCTCTTTGATAATTACTAGTTACCATGTGCTGAACATCACATCCTTTCTTTTGTCGCTAGATGTAATCTATATACATATATATATAGGTGGTTGAATAAAATATTTGGACATTATTTATAAAAATTACCTCAAGTTAGCACCAGCAAGCTTGTCAGCTAGACATTTAGCATCAGCTACAATATTTACTTATTTTCAGTACTGTTATGAATAAACATGTCTGTCTAACGTTGTCTAGTTAATCCAAACAATATACATATGTATAACGTTACTGTTAATACACAATATAAAAACAGATGTCATGGTAGCATTTTAATAAAACTGTTAATATTACGGTAGCGGGGAATTTGGACATGCACGAGTTATTTTATTTAATCTGTGTTAGTTTAAGGTTATTTTATTTTATTTTTTAACCTAAAACACAGAGACGCTGATTGATGTGTCTGCATGTCAGCATTTCAGTGGGCTTAAACAGATCACTCTTTACAGCGGATTTAGTTCCCAAACAACTGACAATTTTGACCTAAATATGATTTTCAGTTACAATAATGAATCCTAAATTTCGACATTAATAACTTAGCAACATCAGACGCACGCGCGCTCACAAGATCTCCCGGTTCTTACTTCTGGTGACTCGCACTAAACGGTTCATTTGAATCAGTGAGTGGTCGACTCCAGAACAGCTGCAATCGGATCATTCTAATTCGTAAACGAATCGTTTGGTGCGATTCGCGATCCGATTAAAGTTTATTTTGAAAAGACTCAGTTCGTTCATGATGAATCAGACACAGCTTCTGCGTGTCGGAGCACGTGATATATTATAGGGAGTAACGATATGTTTTATGAAATGTAGTGAAGTTAAAAGTACGATCTTATGCTTTGGAATGTAGTGAAGTAAAAGTAAAAGTTACTCAAAATAAAACTACTCCAGTAAAGTACAGATACTTGAAAAATGTACTTAAGTACAGTAACGAAGTAAAGCTACTCCGTTACTGTCCACCACTGTCAGGCGGTAATCAGAATGTTGATCAGCAGGTTGCAGAATAATATGAATTTGATGAGCTGAACGTCCATAAAAATGCATTTTTAGACAGTTCATCAGTTAAAATCTACTTTTTTATTCAAATAGGTAGTGATTAAATGACTGTAAAACCTGCTGCAAAAGTAAAAAAGAGTGAGTAGTTTTATTTTTATTTTTTAGTTTGGCTTTTTTGAAGAGGTCAAAAGCATGGGATGATTTAGAAATATACTGTAATCAGCTTCTATTTGAGAATAATAAATTGCATCTAAATATAGCACAATATCCTTTAATGGAATCCACATCCACATTTAAATGCATTAATACGTTAATAAAGGAATATTTCAGCAGAAAATGAAAATGCTCTAATCGTTAATTCACGCCAATTATATTTCAAAGGATGTTGGTTGTATTGATGGACAAAAACTTTGACATGAGGGTGAGTAAATGATGACAGAATGTTCTTGCTTAAAGCTTAACTTGATGAACTGTCGCTTTAAGCGAAGCATGTCATAGAATATCAGAATATCTTCAGGAACTGTAAAACAGAGTTGGATCAGAGCAGCCTTTCAGGACTTATGCATTTTGGATTTCATGAAATATGCTTCCAAAAGGGGCTTAAATGAGAGCAACGTTATTCAATTTGGACTATATTTGCCATATACCCACAACTAAAGTGATTTTTTTTTTTTTTTTTGCCATATACCCACAACATTTACAAGTATTTAAATATAGATGCAAAATATGTATGTCATAGTAAAATACATAATTGATTGACATGATGATTTCTTACAATGACTGCATCACTTTGATTTTGGATATCTCAGGCATGACCAATGGAATTGATTAGGAACAGATGCACAGGACAACGTCTATACTACCACCGACTGTCAATGAACTCCCAGTTAAAACTGTTCCTATGCACCAGGATATGTCTTTCCAAAATTAGAAAGCCATCCTAACCTCCTCCACACATGAGTGCAGGAAAATAGATCTGCTTTCCAGCATGTCTGCTCTCATTAATTAAATGTCAGTAAGGCTAAAGAGGACCTCACACTGGACAATACAGAACTGTCAGTATTTGCTGGTTTCATCTCATCTGTTTACACTTGATTTTCTGACACACTAAAGTTTCTGCAGGAAAACCCAAAGATAATTCACATTGCTTAAACTACAGAGATAAAGATTACAATTCATGGATCTCAAAATATAGTACAGGTATGTTGAAAATAACATGTCATTGTGCCTCAGTAGCATACTATTTCTAGTGGATTTTTGTTATGCATGTGCTTGTATGCTTGCTTTTGTGCTAATATTATCCACAACCCAGAACTTTTGTTGTTACTGAAAATGGTGAGGAATGTGAGGCTAAAATTGTTGCATCAGTGGAAATGGCATTCAAAACACATTTTGCTTCCATATTTCTAAGTGGACAGTATTAAATGAGGAAGAATGTAGGCGGGATAGATTTTAATATTTTACATTTAGGTGATTACATACAAAAACTTAGAGAGGTTTGTTGTATATCAACATGCCAATACTTCACACATACTTCCCCATCACCAGTGAAGCACATAATTGCAGAGCATCATAGAAGAGGGCAAATTGGGATGCAGCTTATGCAAAATGATTTATGTACAATGTCCGTCTGGAACCTCAAATCTGTTTAAAGTGGCTGAAATGTTATGGAAATGCACAATTTTTCCAGATTTGATTAGTTTTTAATTTGTGTTTCAGCTGGCTGCCAGTCAAAATCATATGTCATTACCTATTCTTTTTTTGTTGTTGTTCAAAATTTGACCTAAAAACAAGATATACAGCATTATATTGCAAGTTCATTATAAAATATATTAAAAACACTGTTGTTTGATATAAAATAAACATTACCTGAAATAAACATTTTTATTTACAAATTTTATTTCAGCTATTTGCCAAGGAAAAATCTTATATTTTTTTTATTATTATTATTTGTAACGTGATATTTTAATTAACTACTGAAATTAAATGTATCAAAAAAACTAAAATAAATGCATCAAAAATGTAATTAATTAAAAAATATATTTAAATATATTTAAAATCTAATTTACAAATGAAAAAAAAAATGACAAACACACAAATCAAATGAAAAACAGAAAACAAAAACTAATTCAAACTATTAATAAAGTAGCATCCTAATGATACTACAATAAGTACAGTGTGTATCTAATCACTCGAGGCGTTCGGCTGGACTTTGCTAAATCAACGAACTCTATGAGCAATGACATGTACAGTTCCCTGTTTAATTGGTTTTAATTATTAATGCAAATTAGTTGTTAATCTATTTCTTCAGAGAGCATGTTCCATCACTCTGTGCGCAGATGCCTCAGGATAGGCGTTATCTCGCACTGCAGTGAATGATGGCACTGTGGTCTAATGAATCACACATCACAAACTTCATTAATGTAAACTCTACAATCTTCTATATAAAACTCTTCCAAGGTTTCCTAGTAAAACAAGACAGAAAGCGCAACATGGGCTCTGTTCCAAAGCTTAGTGAGCAGCATTGCGGTCTACTGTCTATATAACATCCTAACTCAAATTAAACCTTTTTCTAAACTCTCTACATACAGTAGGAAGCATGGTGTTTCACCTACTAAGCAAACAAGTGCAATACACTAATACGCATATATTATATTTATTTAAATTTATATTAGGTGAAATAGCTCATTTTTAATTAGATGACTATTTTTATGTGCAAAATACCTACAGTATGATGCTGCCTAAGAATTTGACTAAAGTATTTTCTAGGCAACATTATTAAACATCCTATCTTTTGGAACAGCTTTTGCACTGGGGTGCACTAATGCCCTAAAGTGCAGCCTGCATAGGGTGCTCAGTGGGTTTTGGGATGAAGCCAGAGTGTTTTGAAACATTAGCATCAGTGTGAATTGAAGATGAAGTTTGTCTTTGGATGCACTGACCTTGGATTCGCTGCAGGCCGCGTGTAATGAGGGTAAACATTATGTTACAGCTGAAAGCAGTGTGAGAGAATATGTCAGGTCATTTAATTGAATAATTGTCCCAACAGTCCTCCTGTTTGTCTGTCTCCTCCCTACGTGCTGATCAGCAGACAGGGATTCATCATCACACCATCTCGAGTCTCGTTTGCTGGCCGTATATCTGTCTTTACTCTTCACTTGTGCTTTTGCAGTGAGGGTCTGTACTGTAAAGAGGTCTTATTTGTCATAGTGCTATGCAGGAGGGGGAAAAGTCAATGAAAAGACACCTTAAATTGAACGTTTTTTCAGCTGCGCTCATTTCCAGTCATGTGTCTTCTTCCAGACAGAATATCCGTGATGACATTAAATGTGTTCTTATGAGACTGTTTACATACGCTGACTGCCGGATGGCTCTTAATTCAACACAGTTGCATTGATCATAATTATGTGCAACATGAAATATTGTCTTTCGCTTTACAAACACTGCAAATGCAAGGCAACAAGACACTGGGAATGGATTCGACTATGTTTTCAGAGTAGGTCCTCCACAAAATACATTTTTAAAAGACATTGCTGTGTTCATATATATGAGCTTTAGCTAGGCATGGACTCAAAAAATGTTTTGTTTTCCAGAAAGTGTTAATAATTTAAAATTAGGAAATGTAAATGCATATATGTGAG
Source organism: Carassius auratus (assembly GCF_003368295.1). Lineage (NCBI taxonomy): Eukaryota > Metazoa > Chordata > Actinopteri > Cypriniformes > Cyprinidae > Carassius > Carassius auratus. The sequence goes on along the minus strand of NW_020523869.1, from coordinate 20,328 downwards.
GAAAATGCAAAAGCATGTGTCAAAATTAAAATGAATTTGCATAACATTGAAGTTTATCTTGTCACATTTTGCATGTTAATTATTAATAATTAATTTAAAAAATTAGATTTTTTTCTATGTATGTTTTAGTTTCTTTTGGCTGAAGGTGTTATGTGAGCATATCATTTTAGAATTATACGAACCTCTTTGTTCATGCCTTGGAAAAGCTGATAAAGTATATAAAGTATACCATTTTTTTAATTAGAGGTTGTGTGAAGCCCTTGAGATGTTATCGTCAGGCAGATCAGAACTTTCTCCATGTAGACATTGTGTGTCTCTCCTTGAGCAGGAAGTACTCATTGTTCATGTAACCATGGCAATGTTCTTGGCTCTCACAGACTGTCACTGTCAATACTTTCAACATTCAAGGCTTATATATTATTACAGCGTGTACTTCTAACTCAGTGCAACATCATGCCCTAACAACCTTAAACGAAAAAGAGTTTGTTGACATTTCAGTTTATCTGTTGCTTGATGTTCATGGATCAAATAGCAGGGATTTTGATGCAGTCTTAATTATGAAACCATTCGCTCTATGGACATTTGTGCTTTAGAGATAAATGATACTGTACCTCAGACAAATTAAAACAATTATAGATGTTAAAAAAAAAAAAAAAAAAAAATCCAGCTATTTCAACTTAAAAACATAAGCTTAGTTGCTGCCTTAAATATTTTATTATAATCATCTTGGTTGTGCACATAATTTCAATTTAGATTACATAAAAAAAAAAAAAAAGAGTTGAATTTCGCATAACTTGTAACTGAATCAGTTTGATGAGCTTTTTAACAGTGTCAGTGTATTAAACAGATAAAGGGTTAACTCACACATTTCCAGCTAAATTAGCTGGTGCTGGTGAAAAGGACTCTGAGTAAATATGGATTGATGGCTGCAGGTATTTAAATAGAGTTTTGTATTTTACAGCTTGACACGTAATCTTCCTCTTTCCAGACTGAGTACAAATTAAATCAACAACAGCTGGAAAATGAGAAAAATGGGTACGATCAGTCATCTGCAATTAAAATAAAGCAGTAATGATGATAAGGCATCTCACATTTAAAAGTTTGACGGCCAAATCACGCCTGCTGCACTACATATTTACTCCAACATGTTTCAGTTCTTTTAGCCACATCTCAAAGATTCGAGGATCTTTCTTTGTAACATAAATCATTTTAAACCTTGCTTTCAGGAACAGTTCACCCAAAAATGAAAACTTGCCATACAAGATGAGTCGATTAGTTTGTTTCTTCCTCTGAACAGATTTGAAGAAATTTAGCATCACATCATTTGCTGACCAATGGATACTCTGTAATGAATATCACAATAATTCACAAGTTATGCACACTGCTCCAATCCATCAATTAATTTCTTGTGACGTGAAAAGTTACATGTTTGTAAGACACAAATCCATAATTAAGCATTTTAACGTTAAACCATTGCTCCTAAGAGCACATAATCTATGATAACACTTCCTCCAGTGAAAAGTCCATCTCCTGTTGTCTTCTGACATCAAGAACCACCAACATACTTGTTAAGAAAGGTTTTACATTGTTTCTATTTAGATTGTTTCTATTTAGATCTGTGCAAATCTTTGCAAATTTCTCTCCTGATTCAGATTTGTTGGTACATGGACTTGTATTTTATCCAGAAGCACCGGTTTGAAGTTAAAACCATCTTAATGATAGATTTGCTTATTACAAACACACATCTTTTCACTTCACAAGATATTACCTGATGGATTGGAGTGGTGTGGATTACTGTAATGTCTTAATCATCTGTTTGGACACTCATTCTGACAGCACCCATACACTGCAAAGGATCCATGTGAAATAAAGGAGTAAAGTTTTAGCAAATGTTCATTTTTGCTAACTATTTCTTTACTGAGGTCATATTATGCTTTTTTTAATTCAGTTGTTTTCTCCCTTATGTATTTAGAACATCTAAACTCAGAAAGTTATTTCAATAAATGCACTTTTTGGAAAGGGGAAAAAGTTCTGAAAGTTCCAGTACGTTTTCACGAAACTCTTGTGAGGACAGTTGAGGTCCTCGTGATTTGAGACAAGGAAATATTCTAAATCCCAATAAATCCGACTTGTTGCACGTCCAGGAAATCTGTGATATTTAGTTCCCTGCAGTCATACTTATGTTGTGCAGACAGTGAATAGTCCTGCAGAAACGTAAGCCTCTTGAGAAACTAATATCCTGCTTTAGACAGCACAATGAAATTAGATCAATCTGCTTCTTATGAAACACCTCATTCTCTTATTACTGTAATTATTGACCTTCATCTTTTCCTGAATAAATGTAGTTTCGTGTATTAGGATTTCAGAGTATAACATGTTTTAAACTGAATTTGAAATTGGCCTTCACCTGCTCAGTTTCTCTAAGCATCTCAAGTTCTGAGCAGTGTTACAAACTTATAAAGATGTAAATTTAGCAACTAAACAAGCAGCCTTGAGGCATCTTTCTAATTCGTTCTTATCACACTGAAAAAAAAAAAAAAAATCTAAGGCTGAAAGAGAATCATGTTTTAGTTAAAAAATCTTGCTTTTAGCAAATCCAGGCAATAATCAAAATGCATTTACAATGGAAAGGGTTGCAATAATAAACCCAAGGGAAAATCTTATCACTCAGAAGTTGCTCTGTCAGAGAATTCTCAGCGAGGTGGCTCTCCTAAAAGTGCTGAGGGATTGCTTGAACCATGAATTCACAATTCTGACAAAATAAAAAATACAAGTCAGAATTGTGAGATATAATATTCTTTCTTTTCGGGGGCAGACACACACACAAAAAAAGATTTATGCAATGCAAACACATTAAGTAAATAAATGCAAGTTCTAAACAAACAAATAACCTCTCTCTCTCTTTCTCTCTCTCTCTTTGGAAGAAACAGGCTTCCACAGAATTGGAATTACTAAGATACAAACACCTTATCATCAGCATAAAAGAGTTTCAGCAAGCTATGTGGGTTTTGCCTGATAGATTCACTAAAGGCTAACACAAAACTGCTAATGAGAAAGGTGACTGATGACCGGCCGTGTTCAGACATATTTTGATTTAAAATGACAAGAGCTGGCTGCATGTGCAGAAATAATTTTAATCAACTTCACGTGTGGGTAAAACTGCTTTTCCTCTCGGCAACATCACATGCAGTCAATCAGTGAGATGCACAAGGAACTTCAGGCAGCAGCTGAGGCCGAGGGAACCCTGTTTCAGTGGGTTAACAGAAAGCAGTTTGGACATCTCTGCCTGGTTTAAGAAACTGAAGGTGAACACTAATAGTGAATGGCTGATTCAAACTTCTCAAGCCAGCAAATTTACATTTAATCATTTAGCAGATGCTTTTACCCAAAGTGATTTACAAATGAGAACAATAGAAGCAATCAGACCAATGAGAGAACAACAACAGAACACAAGTCTCAGTTAGTCTAGCACAGTACACGTAGCTATATTTCTTTTATTATTATTATTTTATAGAAAATAAAATAAAATAAAATAAAATAAAATAAATAAAAGAGTATTAGTCGTGAAGTGCTGGCAAAAAAAAAGATGAGTCGTTAGATGTTTTTTTTTTTTTTTTATTGATATTGGGAAGTCATTCCACCAGCTGGGCACAGTCCAGGAAAAGGTCCATGAGAGTGATTTTGAACCTCTTTGGGATGGCACCACAAGGCGTCATTCATTTGCAGAACGCAAGCATTTGGAGGGCACATAAGTATGAAATAGTGAGTTTAGGTATATTGGTGTAGCCCCAGTTATCATCTTGTAGGGAAGCATTAGTACCTTCAATTTCTATCCGGGAAGCTACTGGTAGCCAGTGTAACCTGATGAGGAGAGGAGTAGCGTGGCTCATTTAAAACTCTCGTTGCTGCATTCTGGATCAGTTGCAGACGCTTAATAGAACATATCTTATATATATATATATATATATAGACACACACACAGACACACACACACACATACGTACATGCATTAACTGCACTACTTTTGTTTTAGCAAACATTGTGCAAAGTCCTTTCAGTGCATTCACATAATTCAGTCAATCAGTCAAAGGTTGTTATATACGTAAAATGAGCTGATGAAAACTATAGCAGATAAAATAAAAAAAAACAAAAAAAGGAAATGTGAATGCTATACTGAACTAAACAATAACAAAAACAACAAAACATAAAATATAAGCTAATTCTGCAACATTAAAATTACTTGTTATTTGTTATAATTATCCCTCCTCTAAAATTAATGAATTATTTATTAAATAAAATAATTTATAATTAAATGAATAAAAAATAACAAATTTAATTCTGTTAAATTTCAGTGAACTTAATATTTGAATATGAGTAGTGATGTCATGACATCAACACTTTGATGATACTTGATGAACTGGGAATGGAGTTATGCATGTTAGAGTATGTATATACATCATCAACTTTTAGCAGGTCATTTTAAGTGTTCCTTCAGATATCATAATCATCCCTTTTAAAGGGATAGTCCGCCCAAAAATGAAAACTCTGTATACGATTTACTCACTCTAGTGTTATTCCAACTTTTACTACTCTTCTGGCTTCTATGAAACACAAAAGGAAATGTTAGGCATCGTGTTACCTACTGACAGCTCACTGCAAGTTATTTTTCATACAATGAAAGTGACTCCAGGTGTCATTCTGACAGACATCCACTTTGTGTTTCACAGATGAAAGTCAGTCATACAGGTTTTGAACAACACGAGGGTGAATAAATTACAGAATTTTCATTTTGTAGTAAAGGATCCATTTCATGCCATCAAAACTGTACAGCATACTCCTAAATGTGCCTACTTTGTTGCATGAGTTGATATTTTAGTTTGCATATAAATAAGTGCATGTGCTATAATTTGAGTGCCATTGATGCCTATCAACCCTAACCAATAAATTACTTGACTTCCTAGAAGAATAAAAAGAAAACATCTGGAAAATTGTTCTTATGAAGTCTGGATCTGGACAAATCGGTCGTGGCCTGACATGAAAGGCATCAAGTGGAAGTCATATAATAAAAGCTTGATTGGTGCCTTTGATCTGCCAGCGAGCAAATACCCTGCAGGAGCGGAGACACTTTCCTCTGGCTTTTATTTTTTATATCATTTTTGTGACCACTTATTATTGAGTTTTACTGCACCATCTCAAGGGAAATCTACTTAGAATGGCGCCCATCGGTTAGACGATTCACCCCCAATACTTTATGATGTCTGATGAGAGCTGATGGGAAAACATTTGTAAAAAGCTCATCACTAGCTGGCATCAGACATCATTTGTACCTTTAAACCTTATTTGACATGACACACTACAATATATTTTTGTAATGCAAAAGATGATGGCACTAAAACTAAAGTTCATTTGGTAGAAATGAATAAAAATGAATATGCCATTAATGCACAACCTTGCTTACCTATTAAAAACACACTAAATAGTTTGCATATTCTGATATGCACCATTGGAAAGGTACAGTTCTTGGTTGAGCAAGACGTAGTATTGTTAAAAGAATAACCTAAGAATGAAAAAAAATGCTTTAAGAAAAAAAATAATTAATTAATTACTCACCCTCAGGCCATCCACTGAACAAAATTATAAACGCAACACTTTTTTTTTGTCCCCATTTATCATGAGCTAAACTCAAAGATCTAAGACTTTTTCTATGTACACAAATGGCCTAGTTCTCTCAAATATTATTCACAAATGTGTCTAAATCTGTGTTAGTGAGCACTTCTCCTTTGCCTCCTCATAGGTGTGGCATATCAAGATGCTGATTAGACAGGATTTTTGCACAGGTGTGCCTTAGGCTGGCCACAATTCAATTATTAATTCTCTTCTGACCAGTGCAAAGCAAACAGGTCACTTTTCCAGTTACTGTTTTCCAAGATCAACGTAAACCTACAGTAATTTAATCTACACATTTCATCTGTGCACAGTGGCAGAGATTTACAGCCAGACCTTTCATGGAAGCTGGACTCCACACGACATGTCCTGTCACAGTGGCCCAAGGTAGGTGGAAATATAAGACTGACCTTTTCCCAGTTTGCTGCACTGGGATAAGTTCATAGACTACAGTGTTAGGAGAGGAATGGGTGAGAGAGAGCTGGAGAACTTCAAATTGCACAATCACTTCACAAAAGGAAAAGGAAATCTGGACTTAAAAGACAAGAGATTGAAAAGGGAATACAGCGGGACGATAGGAAGCTGTTTGGGGTTTCGACCACATGACATTTTATATTATACTGCAGCACTTTCCGAAACGTTTCAGAAAAAAAGCAATTTCAAGAAAACTGGAATAGAGCAGTAGGTACAAAGAAAGTTATTGTTTAGATTAACAATGTTTTGATATTTTAATATCAGGCAAAACTAAATAATTAATTCGTTTGAATATGGCACTAATTTAAAAGTGAAATGTTTTTAGTTCATTAGATCATACTGTCAAAACGGCATCACTGACTGAGACCTGAACTTTTTTTCAGTTGACTCAGAGACAAAAGAGAATAAGAAATACAAGGCTGTTCCCTCAAATCATGCCAAAACATAGATCAATATGACTCATTTTGTGTAAACAAGACCTCCCAACTCTCTCTGCCATCAAAGCGCTACATGGTGAGAACTGAAATAAAAATCTATTGTCTCACCTAATAGAGATGTGAAGGCTTTCCTTGGAGTCAGTGAGAGCTTGTTAAGTCAGATACATTTGTACAAATTTGCTGTGAGAACTGACAGACAGAGAGAGGCTGTTCAAACGCTCTTCATTGGCCTGTCATACAGCATCTTGAGCGGCAAAAACTGCTTTTCAGGACTCACGTTTTACACTGAATGTCAAGTGGTGACATGTCATGTTAGCTAAAAATAACACCATTAACAAACATTTCTGTTGGCTAAAATAAAGCTATAAGTATTATAAATATGAAATAAATGAAAGACAAAAGCAAAAAAGAAAAAAGCAAAAAAAAAAAAAAAAAAAAGAAAATGCTACCTGAAATAAATAACGTGTAGAAATATTAAATGAAAATGGAAAATAAAAAACTGAAATGTAAAAAAAAAATAAAAAATAAAAAAAATGTTGCCTTGGCAATTGACTGAAATAAAATAATAAAACATACTAAAACTAAAGCAAACAAGCAAAATTAATAAATAAACTTAATAATAAAAAACAATTAAATAAATAAAAATGACAAAAGCACATAACAAAATACTTGTTTTGTTAACTGAAAAAAAAATGTAAATATTAAATGAAAATTTAAAATGTACATAACCAAACATTAGAAATGTTGCCTTGGAAACTAACTAAAAATAAAGTGAAGTACTAAAGTACAAAAATTTATTAAAATTAAACAAAAAAGCAAACACGAAAATAAAAATAGAACAATTTAAAAACAAATAAAAATAATACAATCTCTAAACAATATAAATATTTTTTATATTTATATATTTTATATTTATAATTTAAGTTAAAATTAAAATGAAAACTGTATTGTGCAAAAGTAATCAATATGTCATTAAAAGTAAAAAAAAAAAAAAAAAAAAATCATTTATATTTTGAGTGATTTATTTTTAAATATTGTAATAATTTTCATGACGTTGTGGTCAGTATACCAACATGTTAGTTTCAGGTGGTATTTTCTTGTACCTTGTATAGTTTTTGGCCCACATAAATTATTCCCAGAATTCTGCTCACGATGCATGCTTGTTTTTTCCTGAAATCTCACCTCAGTGGACCATCTCTCTCCAGGACCTGCTGTGAAAACATCCTGGACATCAGCTCTGGCTTACAGCACAGTTAATGGCCCATCAACAGGCCAGCTCCTCTCCAGCTGGACCAGCGACGCTGGCTGCATTCGGCTGATTCACTCATTCCTAACACCAAGAGAAAATCACTTGTCACTCCAGGTCCAAAAACTTTCCTCTTTTGCACCACAGTGGTAAAATGGCCCTCTAACCGCTGTTAGGACAATCTAACTGTGGACACACTTCAACTCTTGTTAAAATCGGAAGAGCTCTGCTGTCAAACTCGACTGCATTATTTTTATCATACATTCTGTTATACAAATCTTGGATTTAGATTTGCAAAGTCTACAATTGTGCTGAACAGAGTTTTATTGTTAACTAAAACTAAGACCTAATACTATAAAACTTTTGTTTGAAGAGCAAAAAAAAAAGAAAAAAAAAAAAGAAAACAATTCAAACAAAGATCTAATATAAATATAATATAAAATAAAATATAAACATTATATACAAACTTAACCCAAATTTGAAATGTTGCATTGAAAACTATTGAAATAAAAAAAAAAAGTTAAGAACAAAATTACTAAAATAAACAAATCTTAATATAAACAAAAAATCATTTACCATTGACAAGCACATAACAACACTGTTTTTGTTACCTCAAACAAAGCTAAAATAAAGACAAAAAACTAGAAAAGTACACATTGTCTTAGAAATAATCTAAAAGTAATACAACTACTAAAACTAAGCAAACTAGAAATTTTTGTAAATTAGATTTTAATATAAATATTTTAAAAAACAAACTAAATCTAAAATTGTCTAAAAACATAATGAACTTTAATAAATATTGAAATTTAAGTGATATTAAACGTTTCTAATTCTAGATATTAACATAAACTATAAAATGATAGTTACTGAGTTTCATGTTGAATCAAATGTACATTTATATTATAGTATTTTTAGTTTTTTTTATAGAATTACACTATTATAGTACTCATATTATAGAGCTATTTCTTAATACTATACAAAAACTTATGTTTTATCTCATGAAATTAAAGTTTTGTGTCTTAAAAGCCAATTACACACTGAAAAACACAAGGAATATTTGATTAAAAGAATTGTGTAAAATCAGACTGACATAACCCTTTGGTGAACATCTAGACACCTTTCAAACAGGTTTTCTGAAGAACTTAAGATGCAGAAACTCGGCAGAAAAAAAACGGTACTGTCAGGAACTTTTTTGAAGCACTTGAAATACAAACTAAAGTTACTCGATTATAGAAATACCAAAAGATGCTTGAGGCCCCCTGAAAATTGTCTCAATGTGTTCTTCAGTGGGTTTCAACAGTCTGGAAATCTGAAAAAACAGCTCTCTGAAATAGCATAAACTCTTATTTTTATCAAATATGACTGGGACATTTTCTAGACAGGTTTTGTGATATTAACCTCAACACGGGAAAGAAACTGAAATTCCTTAAAATATTTTACATGCTCTTTAAGTGACAGTTAATGCACTTTTAGAGGTTTTCTTAATAATGTTAGAGGTAGAGAAACTTCAGCTAAAACATTAATGTATTTATGTAGTCTCCCCATTTGACATGATGATTTCTTTTTTTATATATATACTGCAAATCTGTCATATTCTCAAGAGCATGCAAATATGTACAGTCACATTAATTTAACAAAACCAAAGAAAGATGGCTTTTTAAATATATTTACATAAATGAGCGCATACTATAGATAAATACATATAAGTGTGTGTGTGTGTGTGTGTGTGTGTGTGGTCAGTTCGGGAGTTTGGGAATCGCGAATCATTTGAGTCAGTTTGGGAGTTCGGAGCGGGTTCGCAAATCATTTGAGTAAGTTAAGGCGGGCGTACACGGTGCGAATTCGGATGGTCGGAAGATCGTATGTCCACGCACATGGCACGAGTGAGTTTATCTGAAAATCGTAAGGACGAGATGATATACGACACGATTTTACAACCTGCGAATTCCAGAAGCAATTGCACGAAGTTGATAGACGCGTTCGACTTGAAGCAGCGCTGCACGCACAGAAGCCAAGGATCACTGTACCGTGAGAGCGATATGAGAGCGCACATATCCAATGCATTCGAATCGCTCTCGCGGTACTTTGATGTCATACAGGTGATCATTCTGTGCTTGCAGCGGTGCTTCAAGTGGAACGCGCCTAATATAACTGCTCTCCCTCTCTCATAACTGCATATAAAATATTGATACGAGCCGTGACTGTTTCCTACAGGTTATTTTTCAGCAATAGGAAACCGGGACGTTTGGTTACCCTGTGTGTGTGTTCTTGTATATGGTTTATAAATATCTGAAATGGGTATTAAAATGTAAACATGGTTTGTGAGGACTGTACCCTCGTAAACCAAATGGCTTAAAAAAATACTATACGGTGTTTTAATAGAAATTTTAAACATGCATTTTTCGTGATGATAGAGGTAGTGTATGGGGATATACAGTATAGAATACCGTTACGTTTATGGAGAGTCCCTGTAAACTACATATGCGTGTGTGAGCGAGAGAGGGAGGGAGAGAGAGAACTAAAAAGGCATTGGAATACGTTGCTAGAAACATCATACAGCGCTCGCTGTTCCTGGCGGACTTCAGCTGCCTTCTTCGTCTTTCTTCTGTGGTTTTCCTAGTTCGTGATTGGTCAACTTCAGATAAATCAACAAATTGGCTCGTTCAACCGCACAAATGGCACGAATTCAAAACGATAGCTCACGAACCTTTTAGACATGTTTAAAAATGATTGGGAGGTTGGGAAGTCGGCTCGGCTCGTAATTCATCGCAAATGATAAATGATGATAGAATACGTGATTTCCACACGATTGAAAAAAATCGCATGTGAACTCGTACGACAGCAAAAATCGCACCGTGTACGCCCGCCTTTAGGGGTTTGCGAATCATTTGAGTCAGTTCGGGAGTTCGGAGTGGGTTCGCGAATCATTTGAGACAGTTTGGAGTTCGCGAATCGCAGCTGTGTGTGTGCCCCTTTATAAAATACCTGGAGGTGAGGAATAATACAAAAATTGTCATATACACTCAGTATTACTTGATCTAATTCACAAATATCTCAATTACAGTTTAGTAGAAATTAATTGTACTTAGTTGTGTTTTTGGAACGAAAACAGTCCAGTACATTATAGTCAAACACATTTTTATATTGAAATAATGAAGATTTCTGTGCCACACCAGACTGGTTGCTGGCCCTCCCTGGCCACCCCTATGAAAACGTCCTGGCTCCGCCACTGGCGGGATCGCGAATCATTTGAGTCAGTTAGGGAGTTCGGAGCGAATTCTCGAATCATTTGAATCAGTTCGGGAGGTCGGAGCGGTCTATGGTTAGGCATTTTTAACTTATTTAGTAGCTAGTTCTAATTATGTTTTCCACGTGTGTTTAGGTGTGATATGTGAACTCCTATTTTTTGTTTTAATGATGTGCCCTCTAACAGTATCACGTATATTCAAAAACTAAACAAATCGTGCCTAAAAAGTGCACGCATAGGCTAATGTAAAGTGACATGATGAAGTCATACTAGTGCGCGTGTGCATTTTTAGTGCGTTCTTTCACTGCATTAATCGGTGTATTCAAATGCATTTATGAATGCATGTGAATAATCACAAAATTCAAGATATGGGGGTTAGAGAATGTATATATTTATATCATTTTATGTAGTTAATCAATATCACACGAAGAGTGCCATTTCAGTTTTTCTCCAAAAATCAGCATGATTAAAATGTGATATTAAGTTACTACAAACAATAATTTAATTATAAATACAAAATGTTGCAGAATAATATAATATATGACTGAATAATAGCCTAAATAACCTTTGTGCCAAAGGTGTTCTTTCTTGTCATTATAGAACCTTTTTAGCATAAAAGGTTCTTTGGAGTTGAGTTAAGAACCCTATGGTTCTATATAGTACCCCAATGAACCATTTTTTCTAAGAGTGTAGAGATGGTTGAGCATGAAATACAGCAGTTTTTGAAATACTCGGACCAGCTCGTCTGGCACCAGTGATGCGCGGGTTGATCCAAAATGAGCAGGTGCCTGCAGTCAACCGCGGTTATGAGTCATCCAAAAATATTTTTTTATTATATTCGGGTCGCGGTCGGTCGGGTTGTTTGAAATAAGAATACCAATAAAACCTTTGTCATTTATATAGTACTAGACACATTTTTGATAGGCCTACACTTTATTGGCTGAATAACTGGCATGAAGATGACACAGGAGCTCAGTCTGCATGTAGAGATGTTTTATCAATCAGTTAACCCGTATTTAATAAAAAAGAAGCAAATACATAGCCTAGCAGACAATGTAGGCTAATAAGGCGCCGGCACGATCACTTGCATTGCATGTGAACTGTAGGGCGCAGAAATTCAGCTTGTGCCTCACAGATTTGAGAAATATTGGCTATATATTACAGAAAGCTTGAAATGTCTTCTTTTAAATGGAAATATTCAAACCACAATAAATGGGCTACTCTCTGATGATGTAATCCATATGAAATGTGCATTTCTCTCTGGCGTTCATGGCGAGCCTGCATCGTCAGCTCCATCTTTGCAGCGACACAGAAAACACCAGTTTATTAGTAAACAATTAAATGACTCCTTGCATATTTTCGAACCAGCAGGCCATTCTGGGTTGAGTGAGACCCCACGGAATGAGCGAGCGGATCGGGATATTAAGAAATGCGATCTCCGCTCACGAGCTCTGATCGGAACAAACCCGAGCCTCAATGTCTGCAGAAACATACAAATAGACATAGCCAGACTAGACTATTTTAGTACAAATTATGAGCTTACTGACAATTTTTTATAATTCTTGACAAAATTATAACATATGAAGTTTTTTTTTTTTTTTTTGCCTAGTTCGTTTTGCCTACGTACCTATGGCCCAATGACGCTACGATGAGCATTTACTGCTTTTAAAAAAATGTGGGTCAGGAAGCGGATCATGTACAATATTTTATTATTTTATTTTTTTGGTCCGAGTTGCGGGCGGGTTATTTGAAAAAGTCGGTCGGGTGCGGTTTATTATTACATTGTCCCGCGCATCACTGATACATGATACATACATAGAATGTGTATGTATATTAAACGTATTATTGAACGTTCCCTCTGGGCCCCAGAGAAGCATTTACAGTTGCATAATGACACTGTAATGTGACATAAAAGCAAAGCATTACCGTGGGAGAAAATAAGCTTTTTGTGCCATATTGATTCAATTATCTCACTTTTTTATTTCGAGTCAGCCTTGCGTCGCACCTGTGAGCTCATTTAAACCAAGAAGCTTATCACCAAAACCATAGTTTGTGTATGCAGCTAGAAAATGGAGAGTGTATATGCACACATTGCTCTATTGTCCATCTGATTGTATTGAAGTAAAGGAGTGTGAAGCCGCAGCAACAGTCAATAGCATGAAATTGGAAACTATGAGGCCGCGTTTCAATCAGGGGAGGAGGGAGAGAGGCGCCACTATTGACTTACGGTCCTGTCACAATCCCTTGATTAAAAATATAGCTTGGTTCAATTTCACAGCATTGACTGACTTATTGATTGCTATTTCTATACTTGAAGTAGCTTTTGCAAGAAATGAATTGTAGTTATTTGGACTAAGGGAGAACATTACTGAAGGCCGGGGGACCATTCACAGTCGGCATATCGCTTTCCTCGCTGCTAAAACCCAGAAAGTATTATACATTTTATGCACTTTACTATTCAACAGACAACATGCTGGGAAATTTCTCCAAGACTCCATGAAATCTAAACTGGAGTTATATGGCTTTTAGCTTTGAACTCATCTGTACACAGTTTACTCCTAAAAAAAAAAAAAATATATATATATATATATATATATATATATATATATATATATATATATATATATATATATATATATATATATATATATTATTTTTGCAAACCCAGTAACAAGTTCTTCAGTAGTTCTCACCACTGCTAACTGGAAAAGTAGTAAAACCCTGTAACTTGACTCTGGCTCCAGGAAAATGAGTAAAAGCCAGTGAATCTGATTGAAGCTTGGAGCTCTTGCCATTTCTGTGGGCAATAAACATCAGATGATCAATGAGCGGCTGCTGCACGGTGGCGTCTGAGGCCAAGACTATCCATTACCCCTAATGTTGAGCTTTGAGGAACATCAGTCTTTCCAGAAGGCAGAACAGAACCATAATCTGACTTGGATGTCTTACATGTGACCCGGTGATGTGAGAGGTCAAGTACTTTGTACTTTTCTTGGAGAAACGTCTTGGTTACGTTAGTAACCCTCATTCCCTGAGGGAGGAAACGGAGACATTGTGTCTTATGTATGACACTAGGGTTCGCTCTTGGGAGCCCAAACACCTTTGACATACAGTATTTGAGAAAAGGCCAATGAAACTGGGTGTGCAGAATTTGCATAGCTGGCTACACCCCAGACATCCATGTAAAAATAGGCATGCGTGGCGTCAACTTGCTCGTTCTGTTCTGAGGAGTCGAGAAGCGTCTCAATCCACTCAGAGAACCATGCCACAACTCTGCCAACTGTACCATAGATCCAACTACGAGGAATCGAGAGGAGAATGATCTCAACTTCTCAATGAGAAATGCTGCATTCAGCTCCGAAAAACAGAACGAGTGAGCAGATGCCACACTGGCCTATTTATACCCGGATGTCCGAGGCTTGGCCATCTATGCAAATTCTGCACACCCAATTTCATTGGCCCTTTCTCAAAGGTGTTTGGGCTCCCCAGAGCAACCCCCTAGTGTCGAACACATGACACAGCATCAGAGTGAATGACAGAAAGTGAACTCGGCTCTCACTTTTCACTTCCATCTCTTCCGCTGTCTGTATCACGCATTGACACACGGGTGCAGGTGTTTGATGGGCTGGAAACGGATGTCAGTCCATAAACCGTCCCTACACTGCATCGCCAACTCTGTCACAGCTGCTGGAGAGATGATGCTCTTCCTCACCCTCAGCCCTCATTTCTGCTCAGATTTCCTTTCCTTTAAACCCTTTATTGCACAAAGCTGCATTTCTTAATTTTACAAGCACATGGTGAATATGAGATCAAATATGCAATTGTAAAACAAAGAAAAAGGTAATGAATAATAGTGCTATCATATTTTTTTTGCCATGACATCACCATTTTTTTAGAACTTTCCTCAGATATTTGTTTTTTCACTGTTTAAAAAAATTGAATTCAGTGAATATGGACGCAATAAAGTTTTTTTTTTGTTTGTTTTGTATAGCTATTTGTTGCAGCATCCATTACTAAAAATCCCTTGCGGTATTAACATTCAAGGCAAAAATCAATCATTAAAAAGAGACAATTTTAGAAGATTGTACCATGTAGCAGTTAGTATTCTGACATCAGAACATATAAAGTATTCATTTTCAAAAAGCTTTCATAATGCATCCATGAGGTGGATGAGGAGATACCCCCTGACTATGGAAAGCGCTTTGAGTGCCTAGAAAGCACTATATAAATGTAATGAATTATCCAATTATTGTGTTAAATAAGAAGGATCGAACAAACAAATGAGATGCTTTCTGTCTTGTAGAGAGTAATGAAGGATAAGGAAATGTGAATAGCAGATTTGCCCTTGCTGTTTGCTCTTGTTCAAGTATCAAGGGTCGTATCAAACCAGCACGGTGGCCACTTCTCTGTCTAGTCTTTTAAAAACAAATCTGCCACCCGTGGAGCATCAGATGTTTGAAAGATTTGGCAAAACACTATTTTTCTCTACCATTAATGCAAATAAGCCAATTGTTTCTAGCGATCAGTAAATCCACACATTAAAAACAAGTAAATATGTAAAAAGCCTTTAATAATTACCAGGTGAAATGGCAGTGTTTAATTTCTAACACTGAATGTGTCTGTACACTTTCAAACTTAAGACACCTAGAGAGGCAATCTTGTCTGGTCTCCATAGCAACAAATACATTTTAACTCTTGACCTTTATTGAATAACTGAATTACACACAGCAGTTATGCTCCAATTAATTAATGCCCGGAGAATGTTTACCACCCAAAAACTTCTAAAATCTGTGAATTTCCTATCAGTTTATACGTTGTCTTAATGTAGGTGTTTGCCAGACTCCAGCCCTTAGCTCCAATCAAAGAAAGTTCAGTCTAATCAAATCTGGTGTTACACTGGAAGCAATAACGCACAGCCAAAATAAGTATGCAGAATTGATGGAGGCTGTTATTATGTTGTCTCGTCTCAGACAAAAGCAGCAGACAACTGAGAACAAGCATGGAATATTCCAGATCATGAGTTCACTAGTTTACCGAGTGCATTAACATTTTAAAATCAGCATATTGTCAGTTACAAACTAAGTGCAGATTAAGTCATCATCATCATCATCATCATCATCATCTCACAACACAATTTTGTTTGTATTCACTTATTATATACAGTAGTATGAGGTGAAATAGTCATTAGGTAAAGGGTGGTCAGGCGAGTCGACCCCAACAACTCTGTTTATGTAGGTTTCTTTACTTAAACATTTACTGACACAGTTTTCATAATCATAATTACTATTAACATACAAGATGTACACTTGCAAAAATGTGTAAAATGTTGTATTCCACAATGATAATGCCTTCAACTTGACTTTATATTTTCAGTGTGACAAATAAACAGGAAGAGTCCATTTCTTGACTTGTAAATTCACCCAAAATAAAATAAAATAAACGGGTAAAAAATTGAATCTTAAATAAACAGATTTTTAAATTAAAAATATAATTAGTTTTAACCTTTATATACCAAAATGTGGACTTTATTTCAACCTTATGATTTGAAATGATTCATTTCAGTCTATTTGAATAGTTTTTCTTTTTTTGTTTGTTACATAAATACATTTGTTGCACTGAATGGCAATGGAATATTTTGCGCATATTTTATTTTATTTTATTTTAATTTTATTTTATTTTATTTTATTTTATTTTATTTTATTTTATTTTATTTTATTTTATTTTATTTTATTTTATTTTATTTTATTTTATTTTATTTTATTGTGGTCAACTTTAGTTGGCTCTACTAATCCTAAAGTGAAATATTGTTGCTATAAGAGAACTTCAGTGATAACTGCTTTAAAGTGCTCTGTTGTGCTTTAATGTGGCCAGGCGTATCAAAGTTCTGTCTTGTGTAGCTGGCTGTGTGAGAATCAGAGCTCATGGAGGACAAACAGCCAATAAACAGCTGCTTTATGCTGATAAGAAACCACATAACCAGCAGAGAAACCATATCATTAGTGACCATAAACAAACATTACGGTCTGGTCACCTTTGAATCATGGCGTTCTACAATTCCACCGCTGCTTTCCACGCTTATTTACTGTAATAATATGCACACTGCTGATGCTCCAAAAATACCTGGCGTTTCCTATTGCATTTTGAATTTGCCTGCAATAAAAATGCTGTGAAAAAGTAAAAAGCACAAATTCGAAAAAAGCATAAATAAGCAAGGATTATAGACTTATTCCTTGAAATATGAAATATGAAAGGTATCTCTCATTCGCACTTTATGTGAGAATTCAATTGAATCACTTACTTAGTAAAAATCACCATTCACTCTCAGTGCTGTCAGGGTCATGTTTACTGCAAAACTAGATTATTTTATAATGTACCATGGCCGCAAAAAAGTTTTTGTAGAAAAAGAGACTATAGTCTTTAATATGTCTATTTGGAGACAACGTATAGTTAACCTAACCATCTGGCAACCTAAGGACCGCAATCGAATGAGAAACACATTTGATGTCAGGTAACAAACTAGACGTCACGTGAGATTGGCCCACATCAGAAATTTTAAGCAGGCTAATTGAGTTATTGTAATATTGTAATCGCGTGTTAACTGCTATTGTAGATTGACAAAACAACAAAGAGAAAAGAGTAGCTATTAATAGTGATATCAAATGAAATCAAAGTTGATTTTAATGCATTGAATGGATTACTAGCTATGTCAGTTTGTCACATATGACTGATATTCATATTTATATCTACATTTGTACAGTTTATCATAAAAAAAAACATGCCTTCTCATGTGTTTTATATATATATATATATATATATATATATAATATATATATATATATGATTTATAAATATAAAAGAATACTGGTAGTTATTTAAAAATTTTTGTTTGGATTTGGTAAAATAATCGTATAATAATCGATAAAAATGAAAATAATATATATGAACAGTAACAAATAAATACATATAATCATTTTAAATATTATATACATGTATGTGTATATATATATATATATATATATATATATATATATATATATATATATATATATATATTATATAGTATATATATGTATATTTGTGTGTATATATATATATTATATATATATATATATATATATAATAATATATATATTTATTTATTTAGCAACTTGAGAGGTAGAAAATATAGATTAATTAAATGCACATATTGTCAGGGTTTTCTGTCACTCAGGTTAGTAGTGTTCATGTTTTGTGACAGAGCCCTGATACTCTCCTCATGTTATTGTTTTCATGTGAGCGCGCGGCTTCGAGACCGCTCGAGCTGTGCGCTCTTGTCTCGTGTCCTGTTTCATGTTGGAGCGTGGTGTTCGGATCCCGGCACTCATGTCTTGCTGAGTTTTCGGTTTCGTGTCGGGGACCGAGCACTCGCGCTCCATGTTCTGTTTTATTGTGGCATGTTGCACACAGCTCGAGTTATCGGCTGTGTGCTTGTTATATTTGTCTTGTGCTGTCGCCACGCAGCTTAGTTTTTACTGGCTGCGTGCTGTCTTGTGTGAACACGCGGGTTATGAGGTTGCTCCATTAGCTGCCGTGGTTTGTGTCCGATTCGAGCACATGTTGCGATTGGTTTGCTGCCATGTGCTTGTGTTTTTTTGTTTTGTGGAGCCATGGCTTTTGTCTTCGTTCCTATGTGCCATGTGCTCTCGTCAATTGCTTGACCCTCCCATCTTGTTACCTGATTATTGATATAATTTTCCCCACACGTGTTCCCTCGTTAACCTCCTCATTAGCTCCCTATTTTATTGCCCTTGTGTTTGCAGTCTGGTTGCGAGTTCGTCGTCGAATCTTTGTCTGTGTATGCCTTGCCTTGCCTTGCCTTTGCCTTGCCTTGCCTTGCCTTGCCTTGCCTTGCCTTGCCTTGCCCAGTCAAGTTAGTCTGTTTTCCCCCACGGGGTAGTTTTTGTTTGTTTGTTTGTTTTTTATTGCTATTAAAGAGCCCTTCTCTCTGCATCCTTGAGTCCTCGCCTCATCCCTCTACCCAAAACCCTGACACATATTACATATAAAGTTGTAAGTCAAGCTAAAATCATTCAAATAATTTTTTTTAAATATAATTTTAAAAAAAAAGGGTTTACATTAAGGCTAACGGTGTGGACACTGATCAAGTTGGAGCTTGAAATTTCTCTGGGACCTGGCAACCCTGATTACTCTTGTATTTTCCTAGTCAGCAATGAGTTTGAATAGAGACAAACTGGATTCTTCACAGAGAGTTTTTCACATCTCAAATCTCCTCCAACATTTCAAACTGTGCTAAAATGTGCCAATATAACAGTGTCTGCCATAAAAAGTCACAATATGACATCTCAAACAATTCTCAAACACTTATAATCCCAAATGATCTGAGCTGATATTCATCTTCCGTTCTAGCTGTAAAATCTTACTGCATGATTGATTCATTTGTGCCCATTTATATTCCTCCTATGAAACACATGAATCTCCTGAGCTATGGAAGGACATCCTCTGAGGAACACAATACTCCTCTGGGACTAATGAAAAGGTTTTTGTGTTATAATATAGAATATATACAACAATAAATAACTGGGCCATTGCCATAAAACTCTTAGTTCATACCTGCAAATGTAAATCTCACTCATTCTTAGTTCATCATGCAGAAAGGCCATAAATCTTGTGGTACAGAAGACCAACTGGGATTTCTCATCGTTTAATTGGCTAATGGTGAGCTTTAAAAGCTCTGCATTTTCTGAAAATGCAAAAATAGAAAGAAACTCATTATTACTTGAACCATTTCTTTCACATTTCACCTTGTTAATCATTTTCCAGCGTAACCGGCTGACCGGGACTCTTAGATCATTACCGCGTGTATCATTACCGTCCCTCGCAGTTCCCTGAGGTTGTCCTTAAGCGGCTACGCAACTCAATGCATTTTAAACACAGAACTCCTTTGCATATATGTCCTGAAAAACCTTTCTGCAAGCAAACACAATTTCATTATGCATCTTCACAACAGTCTATAAAAACTGCTGTGCCAGCTGGACTGTAGAACTAACCTCTGAAAACACTCTTCCTAACCCCTTCACACAGCGAGCACACCACAGTAAACCTTCCTTTTACCCTGATTTACACCGAGCTGCAACAAAGACAGATCTGTCCCAGGTGATCACTTAATTCAAAATCACAGATGCCCAAAGGAACGCAAAATTTACAGTGGTGCAAAAACAGAATCAACAGCTGCAGCGTTCATAAATAATGACACTATTAAT
>NW_020523868.1:90000-97500 GCF_003368295.1 Carassius auratus | reverse complement strand
TCTGCTGCAAAGAGAGGGCTATTTAAAGAACAGCCAATCTTATCGCCAGTACATTATATAAGTAGGAAAGAAAACCCAAAAGCTTAAAGCACCTGGTATTCCTAGGCAGTTTCTCATAAAAGTACTAACCAGACCTAAACCTGCTAAGATTCAGAGATCGGGCATTGACTCTTTTTTTTTTTTTTTTTATGAAAGATTATTATATAATTCGTGAAATTTTCCAAAAAGATTAAAGCACCTGGTATTCCTAGGCAGTCTCTCATCCATGTACTAACCAGGCCCAAACCGGCAAATATTCAGTGATCGGGCATTGACTCTATTTTTTGGCAAAATTATTATATACTAAGTGAAAAATGTCCAAAAAGATTAAAGCACCTGGTATTCCCAGGCAGTCTCCCATCCATGTACTAACCAGGCCCAAACCTGCAAATATTCAGTGATCGGGCATTGACTCTATTTTTTGGCAAAATTATTATATACTAAGTGAAAAATGTCCAAAAAGCTTACAGCACCTGGTATTCCCAGGCAGTCTCCCATCCATGTACTAACCAGGCCCAAACCTGCAAATATTCAGAGATCGGGCATTGACTCTATTTTTTGGCAAAATTATTATTTACTAAGTGAAAAATGTCCAAAAAGCTTACAGCACCTGGTATTCCCAGGCGGTCTCCCATCCAAGTACTAACCAGGCCCAAACCTGCTTAGCTTCCGAGATCAGACGAGATCGGGCATAGCCAGGTTGGTATGGCTGTAAGCGTAGTCTGCTGCAAAGAGAGGGCTATTTAAAAAACAGCCAATCTTATCGCCAGTACATTATATAAGTAGGAAAGAAAACCCAAAAGCTTAAAGCACCTGGTATTCCTAGGCAGTCTCTCATAAAAGTACTAACCAGACCTAAACCTGCTAAGATTCAGAGATCGGGCATTGACTCTATTTTTTGGCAAAATTATTATATACTAAGTGAAAAATGTCCAAAAAGATTAAAGCACCTGGTATTCCCAGGCAGTCTCCCATCCATGTACTAACCAGGCCCAAACCTGCAAATATTCAGAGATCGGGCATTGACTCTATTTTTTGGCAAAATTATTATATACTAAGTGAAAAATGTCCAAAAAGCTTACAGCACCTGGTATTCCCAGGCAGTCTCCCATCCATGTACTAACCAGGCCCAAACCTGCTAATATTCAGAGATCGGCATTGACTCTATTTTTTGGCAAAATTATTATATACTAAGTGAAAAATTTCCAAAAAGCTTACAGCACCTGGTATTCCCAGGCGGTCTCCCATCCAAGTATTAACCAGGCCCAAACCTGCTTAGCTTCCGAGATCAGATCAGATCGGGCATAGCCAGGTTGGTATGGCCGTAAGCGAAGTCTGCTGCAAAGAGAGGGCTATTTAAAGATCAGCCAATCTTATCGCCAGTACATTATATAAGTAGGAAAGAAAACCCAAAAGCTTAAAGCACCTGGTATTCCCAGGCAGTCTCCCATCCATGTACTAACCAGGCCCAAACCTGCTAATATTCAGAGATCGGGCAATGACTCTATTTCTTGGCAAAATTATTATATACTAAGTGAAAAATGTCCAAAAAGCTTACAGCACCTGGTATTCCCAGGCGGTCTCCCATTCAAGTACTAACCAGGCCCAAACCTGCTTAGCTTCCGAGATCAGACGAGATCGGGCATAGCCAGGTTGGTATGGCCATAAGCGAAGTCTGCTGCAAAGAGAGGGCTATTTAAAGAACAGCCAATCTTATCGCCAGTACATTATATAAGTAGGAAAGAAAACCCAAAAGCTTAAAGCACCTGGTATTCCTAGGCAGTCTCTCATAAAAGTACTAACCAGACCTAAACCTGCTAAGATTCAGAGATCGGGCATTGACTCTTTTTTTTTTTTTTTATGAAAGATTATTATATAATTCGTGAAATTTTCCAAAAAGATTAAAGCACCTGGTATTCCCAGGCAGTCTCCCATCCATGTACTAACCAGGCCCAAACCTGCAAATATTCAGTGATCGGGCATTGACTCTATTTTTTGGCAAAATTATTATATACTAAGTGAAAAATGTCCAAAAAGCTTACAGCACCTGGTATTCCCAGGCAGTCTCCCATCCATGTACTAACCAGGCCCAAACCTGCAAATATTCAGAGATCGGGCATTGACTCTATTTTTTGGCAAAATTATTTTATACTAAGTGAAAAATGTCCAAAAAGCTTACAGCACCTGGTATTCCCAGGCAGTCTCCCATCCATGTACTAACCAGGCCCAAACCTGCTAATATTCAGAGATCGGGCATTGACTCTATTTTTTGGCAAAATTATTATATACTTAGTGAAAAATGTCCAAAAAGCTTACAGCACCTGGTATTCCCAGGCGGTCTCTCATCCAAGTACTAACCAGGCCCAAACCTGCTTAGCTTCCGAGATCAGACGAGATCGGGCATAGCCAGGTTGGTATGGCCGTAAGCGAAGTCTGCTGCAAAGAGAGGGCTATTTAAAGACCAGCCAATCTTATCGCCAGTACATTATATAAGTAGGAAAGAAAACCCAAAAGCTTAAAGCACCTGGTATTCCTAGGCAGTCTCTCATCAAAGTACTAACCAGACCTAAACCTGCTAAGATTCAGAGATCGGGCATTGACTCTATTTTTTTTTTCTTTTTTTAATGAAAGATTATTATATAATTTGTGAAATTTTCCAAAAAGATTAAAGCACCTGGTATTCCCAGGCAGTCTCCCATCCATGTACTAACCAGGCCCAAACCTGCAAATATTCAGAGATCGGGCATTGACTCTATTTTTTGGCAAAATTATTATATACTAAGTGAAAAATGTCCAAAAAGCTTACAGCACCTGGTATTCCCAGGCAGTCTCCCATCCATGTACTAACCAGGCCCAAACCTGCTAATATTCAGAGATCGGGCATTGACTCTATTTTTTGGCAAAATTATTATATACTAAGTGAAAAATGTCCAACAAGCTTACAGCACCTGGTATTCCCAGGCGGTCTCCCATCCAATTACTAACCAGGCCCAAACCTGCTTAGCTTCCGAGATCAGACGAGATCGGGCATAGCCAGGTTGGTATGGCCGTAAGCGAAGTCTGCTGCAAAGAGAGGGCTATTTAAAGACCAGCCAATCTTATCGCCAGTACATTATATAAGTAGGAAAGAAAACCCAAAAGCTTAAAGCACCTGGTATTCCTAGGCAGTCTCTCATCAAAGTACTAACCAGACCTAAACCTGCTAAGATTCAGAGATCGGGCATTGACTCTTTTTTTTTTTTTTTATGAAAGATTATTATATAATTCGTGAAATTTTCCAAAAAGATTAAAGCACCTGGTATTCCCAGGCAGTCTCCCATCCATGTACTAACCAGGCCCAAACCTGCAAATATTCAGTAATCGGGCATTGACTCTATTTTTTGGCAAAATTATTATATACTAAGTGAAAAATGTCCAAAAAGCTTACAGCACCTGGTATTCCCAGGCAGTCTCCCATCCATGTACTAACCAGGCCCAAACCTGCAAATATTCAGAGATCGGGCATTGACTCTATTTTTTGGCAAAATTATTATATACTAAGTGAAAAATGTCCAAAAAGATTACAGCACCTGGTATTCCCAGGCAGTCTCCCATCCATGTACTAACCAGGCCCAAACCTGCAAATATTCAGAGATCGGGCATTGACTCTATTTTTTGGCAAAATTATTATATACTAAGTGAAAAATGTCCAAAAATCTTACAGCACCTGGTATTCCCAGGCGGTCTCCCATTCAAGTACTAACCAGGCCCAAACCTGCTTAGCTTCCGAGATCAGACGAGATCGGGCATAGCCAGGTTGGTATGGCCGTAAGCGAAGTCTGCTGCAAAGAGAGGGCTATTTAAAGAACAGCCAATCTTATCGCCAGTACATTATATAAGTAGGAAAGAAAACCCAAAAGCTTAAAGCACCTGGTATTCCTAGGCAGTCTCTCATAAAAGTACTAACCAGACCTAAACCTGCTAAGATTCAGAGATCGGGCATTGACTCTTTTTTTTTTTTTTTTATGAAAGATTATTATATAATTCGTGAAATTTTCCAAAAAGATTAAAGCACCTGGTATTCCCAGGCAGTCTCCCATCCATGTACTAACCAGGCCCAAACCTGCTAATATTCAGAGATCGGCATTGACTCTATTTTTTGGCAAAATCATTATATACTAAGTGAAAAATGTCCAAAAAGCTTACAGCACCTGGTATTCCCAGGCGGTCTCCCATCCAAGTATTAACCAGGCCCAAACCTGCTTAGCTTCCGAGATCAGATCAGATCGGGCATAGCCAGGTTGGTATGGCCGTAAGCGAAGTCTGCTGCAAAGAGAGGGCTATTTAAAGATCAGCCAATCTTATCGCCAGTACATTATATAAGTAGGAAAGAAAACCCAAAAGCTTAAAGCACCTGGTATTCCCAGGCAGTCTCCCATCCATGTACTAACCAGGCCCAAACCTGCTAATATTCAGAGATCGGGCATTGACTCTATTTTTTGGCAAAATTATTATATACTAAGTGAAAAATGTCCAAAAAGCTTACAGCACCTGGTATTCCCAGGCAGTCTCCCATCCATGTACTAACCAGGCCCAAACCTGCAAATATTCAGTGATCGGGCATTGACTCTATTTTTTGGCAAAATTATTATATACTAAGTGAAAAATGTCCAAAAAGCTTACAGCACCTGGTATTCCCAGGCGGTCTCTCATCCAAGTACTAACCAGGCCCAAACCTGCTTAGCTTCCGAGATCAGACGAGATCGGGCATAGCCAGGTTGGTATGGCCGTAAGCGAAGTCTGCTGCAAAGAGAGGGCTATTTAAACAACAGCCAAACTTATCGCCAGTACATTATATAAGTAGGAAAGAAAACCCAAAAGCTTAAAGCACCTGGTATTCCTAGGCAGTCTCTCATAAAAGTACTAACCAGACCTAAACCTGCTAAGATTCAGAGATCGGGCATTGACTCTATTTTTTGGCAAAATTATTATAAACTAAGTGAAAAATGTCCAAAAAGCTTACAGCACCTGGTATTCCCAGGCAGTCTCCCATCCATGTACTAACCAGGCCCAAACCTGCAAATATTCAGAGATCGGGCATTGACTCTATTTTTTGGCAAAATTATTATAAACTAAGTGAAAAATGTCCAAAAAGCTTACAGCACCTGGTATTCCCAGGCGGTCTCCCATCCAAGTACTAACCAGGCCCAAACCTGCTTAGCTTCCGAGATCAGACGAGATCGGGCATAGCCTTTTTTTTTTTTTTTTTTTTTTTTATTAACAAATTTAAAATATTTCATTAAAAACATTGTACACATTTTCCACAGAAGCATAACAAACAAAAACAATAATTATTTGCCACAGGTTTGATAAAAGCCATTTCTCTAAACACCAAACACATTTATTTCACTTTACATTCAATAAATAACCTTTTATCTCCATTTTTCTTTTTGAAATACAATTAAGGCATTAGCATACCATGATACAATGTATAAAAACATTATAATAATAAATAATAATACAAATTTAAACCAAACATTGTATTCTTAGTCTACCTCCTCCTCCTCATCTTCCCTCAACACTTGAAATTTATTCTCAAACAAATGTTTCCCCTTATTGTATTTTTCCCTAAAATGTCTTTTTTTTCTGGCCACATTCACATTTGGTATTACCTTAAGGGTTCTCCTTCTTAATGTCACCCTTTTGTCCTTTCTATCATCCATTCTGTCCACTCCTTTCTCCTCTTCAGTTATCTCTTGCATTTCCTCCTCCTTTTCTTTTAGTCCTTGGTTCTCCATTTCCTCCAATGCCCCTTGTGTTACTTCCTGTGATGTCAATATTCCTTTGTCCATTTCTCCTTCCAGCCTTTTCTCTTCCAATTCCATTTCTTTCTCCTCTTCAGTTATCTCTTGCATTTCCTCCTCCTTTTCTTTTAATCCTTGGTTCTCCATTTCCTCCAATACCCCTTGTGTTACTTCCTGTGATGTCAATATTCCTTTGTCCATTTCTCCTTCCAGCCTTTTCTCTTCCAATTCCTTCTTATTTTCCACAATAGCCTCTTTATTCACACCATCCTCTTCCTCATTCTCTCCACCATTCTGTAATTCAGTTTCTTTTGACATTCGCCCTCCCACACCTTCTGACTCTTTATTTTGAATTTCATTCTCCATCCAACACTCACATCTTATGATCACCTTTCTGCAATCCGGGCACTTAATTGCATCGCAATCCCTTGCGTAATGACCCTGGCCATTGCACTGATGACATTTAAAATCTGGACAGTCTTTGAACACATGTCCCGGATTCATGCACAATCGACAGGTTTTAACCTGACGATCATGCATGATCCTGAAATACTGTGTTCCCTCCTCCGTATCAAACTTTGTACTGTATGGCAGAGACACTACTTCTTTAGGAAATTTCACCCTTAGGTACCTTGTACCATCCGCAATGTCTGTGCCTGGATACATTCTTCTTATGATGTCTGAAACAGGTGTTACGCCCCAATTTTGTAATTTAATTAAAATGTCAGAGTCCTCAATATAGGCTGGCAAATGTATGAAAGAAACCACATACTCCCTTGTTTTCAGTTGTCGAATCTCACACAGTTTTCCTTTTATCATTAATCCTTCATCTAATCCATCGCACGCCTCCCTGTTTATCAGTGTAATTTCATATTCTTTTACTTGCCTTGGTCTGACTGCTAGAATCTTTCCTCCTCCAATCCTTTCGTTCACTGCTTTGATAATGTCCTCTGCTCTTGCATCTCTCTGATCCGCCATGTCAACAATTACTGCAGCCTCTTTAGAGTAAATCCTCTTGTTATAATCCATTCGTCCTTGTCCATCTCGTTGTTCTTTATCCATTTCTTTGTCTGTTAGCACTCGTCTTCCTCCTGCCATGTCCACTTCTTTGCCATGTAATTCATCCATTTTTCAAACAAAATAAAAATTTCTCCCCAGACAGCAAACTGCTGCTGGGAAGTATAAAAACTATAACAAACAAAAATCAATAAGTTGCAAAAGAAATAAATCTTTACGCAGATAAAACAAAACAAAAAACACAAGGTGAGCCTCTCTCACCTACTGCCTACTACAAACTGCCAACTCACTTCCTGTGTGGCTCACTAGTGTTGCCAGGTTGGTTTGGCCGTAAGCGAAGTCTGTTGCAAAGAGAGGGCTATTTAAAGACCAGCCAATCGTATCGCCAGTACATTATATAAGTAGGAAAGAAAGCCCAAAAGCTTAAAGCACCTGGTATTCCTAGGCAGTCTCTCATCAAAGTACTAACCAGACCTAAACCTGCTAATATTCAGAGATCGGGCATTGACTCTATTTTTTGGCAAAATTATTAAAAACTAAGAGAAAAATGTCCAAAAAGCTTACAGCACCTGGTATTCCCAGGCGGTCTCCCATCCAAGTACTAACCAGGCCCAAACCTGCTTAGCTTCAGAGATCAGACGAGATCAGGCATAGCCAGGTT
>NW_020523868.1:0-82500 GCF_003368295.1 Carassius auratus | reverse complement strand
TCCATCTCGTTGTTCTTTATCCATTTCTTTGTCTGTTAGCACTCGTCTTCCTCCTGCCATGTCCACTTCTTTGCCATGTAATCCATCCATTTTTCAAACAAAAGAAAAATTTCTCCCCAGACAGCAAACTGCTGCTGGGAAGTATAAAAACTATAACAAACAAAAATCAATAAGTTGCAAAAGAAATAAATCTTTACGCAGATAAAACAAAACAAAAAACACAAGGTGAGCCTCTCTCACCTACTGCCTACTACAAACTGCCAACTCACTTCCTGTGTGGCTCACTAGCGTTGCCAGGTTGGTTTGGCCGTAAGCGAAGTCTGTTGCAAAGAGAGGGCTATTTAAAGACCAGCCAATCTTATCGCCAGTACATTATATAAGTACGAAAGAAAGCCCAAAAGCTTAAAGCACCTGGTATTCCTAGGCAGTCTCTCATCAAAGTACTAATCAGACCTAAACCTGCTAAGATTCAGAGATCGGGCATTGACTTTTTTTTTTTTTTTTTATGAAAGATTATTATATAATTCGTGAAATTTTCCAAAAAGATTAAAGCACCTGGTATTCCCAGGCTGTCTCCCATCCATGTACTAACCAGGCTCAAACCTGCAAATATTCAGAGATCGGGCATTGACTTTTTTTTGGCAAAATTATTATATACTAAGTGAAAAATGTCCAAAAAGCTTACAGCACCTGGTATTCAATCAATCAATCAATCACCTTTATTTATATAGTGCTTTAAACAAAATACATTGCGTCAAAGCACTGAACAACATTCATTAGGAAAACAGTGTCTCAATAATGCAAAATTATAATTAAAGGCAGTATATTCCCAGGCAGTCTCCCACCCATGTACTAAACAGGCCCAAACCTGCTAATATTCAGAGATCAGGCACTGACTCTATTTTTTGGCAAAATTATTATATACTAAGTGAAAAATGTCCAAAAAGCTTACAGCACCTGGTATTCCCAGGCGGTCTCCCATCCAAGTACTAACCAGGCCCAAACCTGCTTAGCTTCCGAGATCAGACGAGATCGGGCATAGCCAGGTTGGTATGGCCGTAAGCGAAGTCTGCTGCAAAGAGAGGGCTATTTAAAGAACAGCCAATCTTATCGCCAGTACATTATATAAGTAGGAAAGAAAACCCAAAAGCTTAAAGCACCTGGTATTCCTAGGCAGTCTCTCAAAAAGGACATTATATGGATGAAATTGAAAAAAATATGTTGAATGTTGTATCAGAATTGTATAAAGAAGTTTTAAGAGCGTGGAAAGAATATTTATTGACAGTTGTATACAAACCAGAAGGGATGGAGGAGCTTTTAAATCAACCATTATTTTTTTAATTCAAATATTGTATATGAAAATAATGAAATATATTTTAAGACATGGATTAAAGCAGGAATAAATAAAGTCAAAGGTGTTTTATATGAGGTAAAAGAAGGTTTTCAGTCATGTTCTTTAAAAAAAGATATATACATTTTTTAGAAAAAAGGTTTTTGCTAAAACAATAGCAAATGGTTTTTGGAATAGACTATTTCCAGGGACGGAATCTGAAAACATTTGGGAGAATTTAAGAATAGGTTATATGGATCCAATAATTGAGAATTTTAATTTTCTTTTAAGACAATGTAATTTATACAAAAATGAGATTATGTAAAATGGGTTTTGAACAAAATGCAAGATGTGATCTATGTGAAAAAGAAGATGAAGGTCTTTTACATTTGTTTTTATTTTGTTCTGAACTAGAAGATTTTGTGAGCACTCAAAAAAATTACTCTTTAAACTTACTTAAATCAATTATGGACAGTGGTTCCACACAACCAAATTGTGTTTTGATAACATTAATGGAATTTTTTTAATCTATGCAAACTCCTTGTGTTGTGACAACACAACTGAATGAGGTAGAATCTATGTGAAATAGTAATGTCCAACCAACTCAATTTATTCACTTTGCTTCAACTTAGTATAGTATAGTATAGATGGTAAGACAAGATGGCGCCGGTGTGTCTGGCTCGCCGTCTTACTCTGGCAGTCTTCGTTTTGTTTGTATGGTTTGTGCTATCTGTCCCAAAGACCATTCATTCTCTGTTGGTGTATGATCGTCAAGAGTTACTTAAAATCAAAAGTACGGTGGACTTTACTGAAAACTATTCCCAGGGTGGTTCAAAAACATTTCCCCCTCCACTTTTGGCGGATGTCCCATCTTATTTGATCTGCATCGAGGGTCCATCTCCCCGGAGACGCAGATGTAGAGGGGCGCGTAGCAGTTGGCTAGTTCGGATTAAGGAATGGCTGGCTTCACCCTTTAAGTTGTTGCCGGCGACACGGGAATGTCACCGATGTTTTCAACGCCTTGTCGCTCGTCGCGGCCTTGTTCTAACTAGCAGCTGGTTGATACCTGTTGTAGGATTGTACAAGGAGCGAAATGGTCTGCGCATCTGCGCATCTCGTTCCCGAAGTCCTGGTGGAAGTAACTACAGCAACCTTCGGCCGCTGTGCCGGTCAGCTCATGCGGCTGACATCTCGATTCTATCAACCAAATGTGCACTGATAAATGCAAGGTCGGTAATGAACAAAACTTTCATTCTTAAGGACTTCTTCATCACACAAGCTGTGGATGTACTGTTTTTAACAGAAACATGGATTGCTGTGGGTGAGTCAGATGCTTTTACAGACCTCTTACCTCCTGACTGTACTTTTTTAAATTCCCCAAGGACCACTGGACGTGGGGGAGGAATAGCGACTCTCTTAAAGAGCAGCTTACATTGTAAGCCTTTGGCACCATCTCTTTTCTCATGATTTGAATTGAGCCTGTTTGTTTTAGACCGTTTGGATCCCGTACTGTGCGCGTTGATATATCGCCTGCCGAAATATAACAAACATTTTATAAAAGAGTTCTCGGACTTCTTGGCCAGTATTATGACAGACTATGACAGAGTTCTAATTGTTGGTGATTTTAATGTACATGTTTGTTGTCCCTCCAAACCACTTACAAAGGATTTTTTTAGATATAATTGATACTTTTAACTTTTTTCAACATGTCAGCGGACCCACTCAGGAACAGGGACACACGTTAGATCTTGTTTTATCCTATGGTCTGCCCATTTTGAATATTCAGACACAGGATGCTATATTTTCTGATCACATGCCGGTTTTATTCGATTTTAACTTGTCATGTCTTAAATCTAAATCAAATACCCCTGCACGCCTAGGTCGTTTGTTTAAGCCGACCACTGCTGCTCAGTTTTCTTGTCTTTTTCAAAAATCGTCTCAGCTTGATACTGGTATCGTAGAAGACACAGAGAAATTAACTTCTTCCTTTCTCTCCACATGTGCTAGCATTCTTTACATTGCTTCTCCTTTAAAAGTTTTGCGCCCCAGACCTAAATTTGAGCCATGGTTCAATGACACTACCCGTGCAGCAAGGAGAGAGTGCAGGAGAGCAGAGCGTCGGTGGAAGAAAGACAAGCTTCATGTCTTTTATGAAATTTTAAAGGAAAGCTGGAGAAGGTATCAAAAAATAGTAAAAGCAGAAAAAAATAGATATCTAAAAGAAAAAATTATCCAAAATTTAAATAAACCATGTGTCCTTTTTAAAAGTATTGACTCAATTTTAAATTCACCCCAATCCTCTTGTTTAGAATCTTGTTCTGAAGTATGAGAATTTTCTACACTATTTTTTTAGACAAGATTGCCTCCATTATAGCTCCTATTTCCCCACCTGTATCTGACCCATCTGAAATGCTGACCTGTTTAACAGTGTTTGACCAGTTTGAGCCTGTGTCACTATCTTGCCTCAGTCAATTAATTCTGCAGCTCAATCCTTCAGTATGTCCAACGGACATTGTCCCCCTTGCCTTTTTAAGGAGGTCTGGACCACTATAGGGCCAAATGTCCAAAACATTATTAACAGCAGTTTGATTTCAGAAATAGTTCCTGCGTACTGCAAGGAGGCAACTGTTGTACCTCTAATTAAAAAGAAAAATCTGGACACTACTATTTTAGCTAACTACCGACCGATATCAAAGCTTCCTTTTATTTCTAAAATCTTAGAAAAAATTGTTTTTGCACAACTACAATCCTATTTAGATACAAATGGTATTTTAGAAATTTTTCAATCTGGTTTTAAAGCTTTTCATAGTACCGAGACTGCACTTTTAAGAGTTTTTAATGATCTTTTATTAACTACTGACCGTGGAGACTCCGTTATTCTTGTGCTTTTAGACCTTACTGTTGCTTTCGACAAAATTGATCACGCTATTCTTATCTCTCGATTAGAGAACTGTGTAGGCATCCGAGATACTGCCCTGCAGTGGTTCAGATCATATTTATCTGACCGATCGTTTTCTGTAAAACTTGGTGACTCTACATCATCTATCGCCCCCCTTCTCTGTGGAGTCCCTCAAGGTTCAGTTCTTGGAACACTAATGTTTTCATTGTACCTTCTCCCTCTTGGAAATATTTTTAAAATACATGGTATTTCTTACCATTTTTATGCGGATGACTCGCAAATCTATTTACCACTGAGAAGAGATGCAAACGGTTCTCTGACTCAGTTACTTGAATGTCTCAAGGATATTAAAACCTGGATGTCTTTTAATATTTTAAATTTAAATGAAGAAAAAACTGAGATCATTGTGTTTGGACCCAGCCGGGATTGTGACTCTACTCCCGTAAACCTTGGGTCCCTGCAGAAATATGTAAAGCCAGTAGTGACAAACTTAGGCATTAAAATGGATAGTGAATTTAAGCTTGACAAGCATATAAACAGGGTGGTTAGATCCTGCTTTTATCAATTGAGGCTCTTATCCAAAATTAAACCTGTTTTATCTTTTAATATTTTTGAGCAAGTGATTCATGCTTTTATTTCAACCCGTTTGGACTACTGTAATGCACTTTACATTGGCGTGAACCAAATTTCCCTTTCACGCCTACAGTTGGTCCAAAATACAGCTGCTCGTCTGTTAACAGGAACCCGGAAACAAGAACACAACACTCCTATTTTGGCCTCGCTCCACTGGCTACCTGTATATTTTAGAATACATTTTAAGATTTTAATGTTTGTTTTTAAGTCCCTAAATGGGTTGGCACATCAGTACATCTCAGAGCTCCTGTAAATTTACACCCCGTCAAGGTCACTGAGGTCGGGTGATCAGCTGCAGCTGAATGTGCCCTGGACCAGGTTAAAGACCAGAGGCAACCGCTCTTTTTCAGCAGTTGCTCCCAAATTGTGGAATGATTTACCACTGAATATTAAAGTTGCGCCCGCCCTCCATATTTTTAAATCTCGTTTAAAAACACATTTTTATTCCTTGGCTTTTGACTCACCATAAGAGCTGTCGTGGTCTTCTTTGACGCTGTTACTGTTGATGCTATTTTATTTATGTTGTGTGTTTTTTGTGTTAGATTTTTATCTTTGTAAAGCACTTTGGTAACCTTGCTGTTTGTTTAAATTGTGCTATATAAATAAAGTGGATTTGATTGGATTGGATTGGAACTTAAACTGGTTAAGTTAACTCAACATGTTTTGGTTTATTACAATCTAGCCAAATTTGTTTCACTCTATCAACATAAGGAGGTTTGTTTCAAATTACTAATTTCAATTATGGACAGTGGTTCCACACAATTAGTTCTAGTTACTTTAACACAATATTTTCTATTTAAAGTTACCCCCTTCAACAAAGCATTTTTTGTGTGATTTGTCTTGTAATGAGACAAAAGACAAGATGTCACAAATGATCAAAGTGTATTTGTTAAACAAGCAATAAATAATTACACACAGTAAAATACAGTTTAAACCATTACAAACATTACAAAATTACACAAAATAGCAGAAATATCAAACTACTCATTTTCTAATTGGCATTCATGGGTAACCAATCAAACCGTATTCCAGGAACAGGAACTGGCTCCAGAAATAACTTCTTCAGTATTCCAAATGTGTACCTGAATTCAGGAGGGTTGCTCAAGTTCAGTCCATACAGTATTGTTCAAAATAATAGCAGTACAATGTGACTAACCAGAATAATCAAGGTTTTTCGTATATTTTTTTATTGCTACGTGGCAAACAAGTTACCAATAGGTTCAGTAGATTCTCAGAAAACAAATGAGACCTAGCATTCATGATATGCACGCTCTTAAGGCTGTGCAATTGGGCAATTAGTTGAATTAGTTGAAAGGGGTGTGTTCAAAAAAATAGCAGTGTGGCATTCAATCACTGAGGTCATCAATTTTGTGAAGAAACAGATGTGAATCAGGTGGCCCCTATTTAAGGATGAAGCCAACACTTGTTGAACATGCATTTGAAAGCTGAGGAAAATGGGTCATTCAAGACATTGTTCAGAAGAACAGCGTACTTTGATTAAAAAGTTGATTAGAGAGGGGAAAACCTATAAAGAGGTGCAAAAAATGATAGGCTGTTCAGCTAAAATGCTCTCCAATGCCTTAAAATGGAGAGCAAAACCAGAGAGACGTGGAAGAAAACGGAAGACAACCATCAAAATGGATAGAAGAATAACCAGAATGGCAAAGGCTCAGCCAATGATCACCTCCAGGATGATCAAAGACAGTCTGGAGTTACCTGTAAGTACTGTGACAGTTAGAAGACGTCTGTGTGAAGCTAATCTATTTACAAGAATCCCCCGCAAAGTCCCTTTGTTAAAAAAAAGGCATGTGCAGAAGAGGTTACAATTTGCCAAAGAACACATCAACTGGCCTAAAGAGAAATGGAGGAACATTTTGTGGACTGATGAGAGTAAAATTGTTCTTTTTGGGTCCAAGGGCCACAGGCAGTTTGTGAGACGACCCCCAAACTCTGAATTCAAGCCACAGTACACAGTGAAGACAGTGAAGCATGGAGGTGCAAGCATCATGATATGGGCATGTTTCTCCTACTATGGTGTTGGGCCTATTTATCGCATACCAGGGATCATGGATCAGTTTGCATATGTTAAAATACTTGAAGAGGTCATGTTGCCCTATGCTGAAGAGGACATGCCCTTGAAATGGTTGTTTCAACAAGACAATGACCCAAAACACACTAGTAAACGGGCAAAGTCTTGGTTCCAAACCAACAAAATTAATGTTATGGAGTGGCCAGCCCAATCTCCAGACCTTAATCCAATTGAGAACTTGTGGGGTGATATCAAAAATGCTGTTTCTGAAGCAAAACCAAGAAATGTGAATGAATTGTGGAATGTTGTTAAAGAATCATGGAGTGGAATAACAGCTGAGAGGTGCCACAAGTTGGTTGACTCCATGCCACACAGATGTCAAGCAGTTTTAAAAAACTGTGGTCATACAACTAAATATTAGTTTAGTGATTCACAGGATTGCTAAATCCCAGAAAATGTTTGTACAAAATAGTTTTGAGTTTGTACAGTCAAAGGTAGACACTGCTATTTTTTTGAACACACCCCTTTCAACTAATTGCCCAATTGCACAGCCTTAAGAGCGTGCATATCATGAATGCTGGGTCTTGTTTGTTTTCCGACAATCTACTGAACCTACTGGTAACTTGTTTGCCACGTAGCAATAAAAAATATACTAAAAACCTTGATTATTCTGGTTAGTCACATTGTACTGCTATTATTTTGAACAATACTGTATATTAGTCCCAGCAACATGGTTTTGCAGACTGTAAACTGCTATAGGTCCTGAAGAACTTTATCCTTTAAAACTCCAACTTCTGCTGGACTGTCTTCAATGATGCAGCTTCAAATAGATTCCCACGAGTCTTCTGGATAACCTCCTGACTGCTGGCAACGTCTGTATCCTAGAAGTATTTAAAAGCATGGAGAACTCAAATTCTTGTGTATTAACTTTAACAAATCATTTATTAACCTTGAAAAAAACTCACCATACTGCTAGGGTCTTCATTTGGATACTTCAATTTCATTAGTCTGAAGATGAAAACAACAAAATTTAGCCTATGCAAACTCCTTGTGTTGTGACAACACAACTGTATGAGGTAGAATCTATGTGAAATAGTAATGTCCAACCAAATCAATTTATTCACTTTGCTTCAACTTAAACTGGTTAAGTTAACTCAACATGTTCTGGTTTATTACAATCTAGCCAAATTTGTTTCACTCTATCAACATAAGGAGGTTTGTTTCAAATTACTCATTTCAATTATGGACAGTGGTTCCACACAATTAGTTTTAGTTACTTTAACACAATATTTTCTATTTAAGGTTACTCACTTCAACAAAGCATTTTTTTTTCTAAAATTACATGAAAAAAAGTCAGTCATTCATCTTCTTATGGGAAATACAGGCAAGCAGTCAAGATGGGATTCTAACAACCAGTTTGGCAAAGATTGTTGATTCTGATGGGCTTAAGGTAATTCTGGATGTCTCAAATTCAGCACAAATCTGTAAACATATGAAGTGCAATGAAAAAAAAAAAAGGTTTAACAGCAAAAACCAATTCAATGATCAATATATTAAGTGATTTATTTGTGTGAGTGATGAATAGTGTCATGTTTACCATTCCAAAAGGGTGAACCTGATTACATATCTGGAGCATATGTATAATGTGAACAGCTCAGAGTAGTGTCCGGTTTAAAGTCATTGTATGACCACACCGCCATGTTCATAAACAAAGCTTCAAATACTTTCACTGTGCTGAGCCAGGGCTCTCCAAAATCGGTCTACATTTCATGGTTAGACATTTATTGATTATTTAGCTTTTGCAATTACTTAAAATATACATATTCTGACAAATAAAGGTAATTACTTCCACTTTTGAAAGTCATTATGTATTACTAGTATACAATTAATTTATACAAATATATATATTTTGCACACAAAATGAGATAAGAGAGAAACTCCTATTCGCCATTTGATTAGTTATATGAGGAAGTAGCTGAATGACGAATCATTCTGTCTCTTAACATCTCTTATTGTAAGCCATATGTATAATAAAAGTAAAGGTAAGTTATAGGACGTTTTATTTTTGGATAAACATTTTACTAATAAATACAATCTCTCTTAGAATACCTTATTGGGTTATGATATTTAAAACAGTTTGGTTTGATCTAGCGCAGAACTAAAACTTTAATTAAATATTTTCCACAATTATAAAATAATTTTATGATTAGCTAGCTCCACACCGGAGAGCTGCTTTATAACAGGAAATCAAGTTATAATTCTAGCGACATTGACTCTGTATTTTCATGTTTAATATTGAAAAGCTATCTATTGCATAAGGACTGTTATATAAATAAACGTGACTGGACTTTTCTTTACAGGAGTGCCTGGACTCTGGAGAACCTCAGAGTTCGTGCAAACATCCACATCGCTGTAATCAAATATGTTCTTAAGAGCTGCTTTTACATTGCGGTCAGTTTTTGTTGAGTTCATGCAGTTATTGAGAGGAAGGCGTGCAGTATATATTTACATATTCATCCAAGGTTCAGATCGGCTCGGTTTGCCTCAAACTGAAGTGCTATTCTTTTCAATTGAATCAGGAGAGTGTATTACAATCTTGCGCTATAGCGCCACACTGGTCAAACTGCATTATTGGAGGCTTTCACATTAGGCATACAAGATCAAACCACTAATGTTACTCAAAAACATTTGCCGGCTTTTTTTTATTTTTTATTGTCGACATTATCGATAATGTCGAGTAATTGTTTCAGCCCTAGTGTAACATTATATATATATATATACACTCAAGTCAATACTTTACAGAGAGTCGTGCACTTTCACATCTCCCAACCGCTCAAAATCATCTATTAACGGTGCAGTAAACCGATTACACAATACAAGACTGCAAAACAAAAGCTCCCCAAAACAGGAACTCTAAGAGAAATTAAAGACTTTGAGTTAACACAAGAAAAACTTTAGATTTTCTTACCTGACTGGAACCTCTTGCTCTCCTTTGCGCCGTCATCAAATGCGTTGGAAATCGTCACTTCCGGGTTTTTTTTCATTACGAAATTAAACACTTTACGTTAGTTTAACGATTGATAATTAAGTAAAATTGAAAATGAAACAGTTTAAGTTGATTAAGCACAATACAACTGTGTTTTGGCGGAAAACTAAATATATGTGTGTCTTTTTAACAAAACATGTCTGTGTAAAACGAACAGTGCCACAAATCCATTTTTTTGAGTGAGGAAATGTAAAATGTTTGAAGAAATTTTTGGGGGACAAATTGAAAGACAATTGGAATGGAATAATTTTTTTTTTACTTGGTATAAAAGGGAAAGGGAAAGAAATGTATGTAGTAAATTTCATAGCAAGATATGCAAGATGGGGTAGACGTAATGTAATGAGAGAAAAAAGTTGCAATATTAATATGGCTTTTTTTTTTTGAAGAAAGTTTGAGGGACATATACATACTTTATATAATTATTTCAAGATGAGAAGTTTTATAAAATCCTCACAGGAAGGGTACAAGAATATTGGAATGGTTTCAAGAATATAACATAAATCTGCCAAAAGAATTTCAGTGAGTTATTAAAGGTGTTTGTAAATGAAATAAGGAATGAGAGAGAATTAATATATAAATGTGGAAATGTAAACTTTTTTTCTGTTTGACAATTTGTAGTTATACATTGTTTTTTATATAAAAAAAAAAAAAAAAGCTATGCCCTATCTCGTCTGATCTCGGAAGTTGAGCAGGTTTGGGCCTGGTTAGTACTTGGATGGGAGACCGCCTGGTGCTGTAAACTTTTTGGAAATTTTTCACTAATTATATAATAATTTTGGCAATAAAAAAAAAAAAAAAAAAAGCGTTGATGCCCGACCTCTCAATCTTAGCATATTTGGTTCTGGTTACTTCTTAGGTGGGAGACTGCCTGGAAATGACAGGTGCTGTAAGATTTTGGGTTTTCTTCTGTACTTATATAATGTACTGGAGATTAGAGTGGCTGTTCTTAAAATAGCCCTCTCTTTGCAGCAGGTTTTGCTTACGGCCATACCAACCTGAGGGCGCTAGTGAATAACTGGTGAACAGGAAGTGTTTGGCTGCAGTGGCCCTTACGAAAATTAACCATGGTTTTACTACGAATAAAACCAAAAAACCATGGTTACTGTAGTTTAACCATTTTAACCACAAATTAACCATGGTTTTGCTATATTAACCATAGTTTAACCATGGTATTTGTAGTAAATCTGTGGTTTTACAAATGGCAGTCAATACGCCAAAAAACCATGGGTTACTACAGTTTTACTATAATAAAACCATGGTTATTTTTCGTAAGGGGGGTGAGGGAGGCTCACAAAAACTTTTTTGTAAAAATAAGAGGGAAGGCTGGAATGATTAGAGAAATGAGGAAAAAATGGTGTAGTGGTGGAAACGAATGAGTAAATATTAAAAGAAATAAAAGCATACTATGAGAACCTGTTTAGTACTGAGGGGTTGAGGAAAGAAGAGAAACTGGAGTTACTGAAGCGAATCAAAACAACAATAGGAGAAGTAGACAAAAAAAAAGAGTGTGATGAAGAGATAAGAGAAGAGCAGCTAAAAAGAGCAATAAGTGAATGAAACAAAAAGAAAAGTCCAGGTATAGATGGTTTGGGGAGTGAATTTTATATAGTTTTTAAAGATTCTTTAACTAGCATTATAAAAGAAGTATATGTAGAGGTGTTTAAGAAAGGAGAATTAAATCATTTTTTATTTGGTTTTGAATATAATTTAATGAAATGGATTAGGATTTTATACAAAGGAGCAATAACAGAAATTTAATGTAATGGGTTTTTAAACAGTGTTTTAAAATTACTAGATCAATAAGACAAGGATATCCGTTGTCAGCTCTTTTATATTCTTTAGTTGCGGAACCTTTGGGATTGGCTGTAATACATGAAGAGGGGATAAAAGGGATAGGCATCAAGGGAGGGGAAAGTAAAAAAATTCAGTATGCAGATGACAACGTTATCGTTAAAAGATCTGAAGTGTGTTGAAAATGCAATGCAAATTGTACAAACGTATTGTAGGGGATCAGGAGCTAAAGTAAATGAGGACAAAACGCTGTATATGAGATTTGGAGGGGCACCAGTTTTAACAGAAAATTTTACCTTTAAGGAAACTAAAGAAATGAAGATTTTAGGTATTTTAATGGGGAAGGATGAAAAGAAAGCAGAAGAAACTATGTGGAAAGAAGCTTTAGGAGGAAATGAAAGAAGATTGAATTTATGGACAATGAGAATGGTAACTTTGAAAGGGAAGGTTTTAGTTCTTAATGTTTTAATGGTTTCTAAATTGTGGTATATTTTATGTGTCATCAATGCCATTGTGGGTAGAAAAAAGGCTGAAAAATGTAGTAAAAATGTACTTGGATGAAGAAATCGAAGTGGCATGGAAGAGAACAATGGGGCATTTTTTAAGTAAGTGTAGTAATTCTAATTTTAGTATTTTATTAGGAACAAAGCAGTGTTCACAGATGTGATTTTAAACAAAATTGGGATGGAGGAAAGTGCCACATGTAAAGTATGCCAAGATGCAGATGAAGGGTTTTTACACTTGTTTTTATATTGTGATGAGCTGAAAGTTTTTAATGAGAGATGTAAAAACATTTTAATTTTGAGAGGGGTTGAAATTGGGAAATTTGAGTGGGAAAAGGTGTTCATGTTAGGAATTAATGAAAATTGTAAAAACAAGAAGATCATTAATTTACTTGTGATGTTGATGAAAAGTGTGGTATGGGAAAGAAGAGTAGTGGTGAAAAAGGAACATGTTTTAACTGATGTGTGGAAAATGTTTAGGAGAAAAGTTGAGAAATGTGTTGAATGTCTGTTTTATTATTTTAAGTTGGAGGGAATAATGGATTTTTTTTATTATGTTTTTACTCAGGAGGTCTTAAAGGTTTTAAATGACCTTGGGATGGAATTATATTTTCAGATTTTCTTTGTATATTAATAATTGATATGTATTTGTGAATTGATTAATTTCTTTAATAATAAAAAGGCTATGCCCGATCTCGTCTGATCTCGGAAGCTAAGCAGGTTTGGGCCTGGTTAGTACTTGGATGGGATACCGCCTGGGAATACCAGGTGCTGTAAGCTTTTGAGTTTTCTTCCGAACTTATATAATGAACTGGAGATTAGAGTGGCTGATCTTAAAATAGCCCTCTCTTTGCAGCAGTTTTCACTTACGGCCATACCAACCTGACTATGCCCGATCTCGTCTGATCTCGGAAGCTAAGCAGGTTTGATATTACCATAGGCCACGGGATAATATTTTGTCCAGAATTGATAAAATACCCTAACCTCAATTTATCGGTGGACAAATAGTTGATAAAGTGTTAAATATTAATTCTGAATAATTTGCATACTAATTATGTTCTTATTCACTGTAATTAAATGCCCTTTGAGCTATATTGATCTTAATTCCCTTATTAATCTTAAATTTTATTGTGGAGAATGCAGGCAGTTTAAACAAATTTTTAAGCACAAAACAAGTAATTTGTGATTGTTTCTAATCTATTGGTCCGGAAAGATAGATTAGAGACACAGGAAAACAAGTGTTTTTATTGTTGATGTGTAACGTTAAGAGCGCATAACAGGGCGTTGTGTGAATGAATGGAAATCTAAACTCACATTTGGTTTGTATAGGTGTTTTGTTGTTATTGTTGAAACTGCAGTAAACTAATTTAAGATTGCCTGTTTAGATGAAAGAGTCGCTATATAGCGCACCAGGACAGAAGTGAGTGTGTTCCTCACTTTCTTCCTAAAGAAAGTCGACATACAGCGCACCAGGACAGAATTGAGCGTGTTCGTCACCTCTTCCTAAAAGGCCTTGTAATAGCTAGATTGATTTATGCGTGTTCCAATGTTAAATCAACTAAGCTGTCTCCCTAGGTTGACATTAGATTAGCTAACTAATGTACCTGTTTGTATCGACTTAGTAGTGAAACACTAGATGTGTTCGAGTCCAATTTGAATGGGAGCATTTTGTTAATCTTGATCAAGTAATTTATGCAGTAAATCCTGCATGCTATGTTGCGTGTCCACAGAAACTGACACGAAGAATTCCGATCCGCAGAACATTATTGTTTTAACCGTAGTGCATCTGCAGTGCACGAAATATTTTGCCTCACTCACAAAGAGCTGAGATTTATTGAGCGCTATATCGTTAAGAATAAGCGGCCATTGTTTCTGTAATACTGAAACGCGCCGCCATTTCATGTAATGTTTTGGACTTTGTCTGCAAGCAGACATTCCCAAGTGCGTCTTGAACTGTATTACTGTATATACTGCTGTGCATCACCATAGTAACAGCTGTGACACGGAAGTTTGAAAAGATTTTCCAGTTGACCCACAAGTGCACATGCGGGCACTGTTGTAAACAACTCGGGTATTTACGGAAGTCTATGCTAAAGCCTTAGCCTCGTAGGTTAGCACAAGCATTGGTGTGGCTCGCTGAAGCTGGATGCAGTGTGTTTTGTAGTGGTGTTGGAATGATTTAACCTTTTCACAACTCTTACACACTCTAACAACCTGTGAACATTCCCATCTTACGTTTTAACAAACAAACATAACCCCAGGTATTTATTCAATACATTGGCTAAATTAATGAAAAATAAAGCCTCAACAAGTGTTGACATTTCCCAACACCACAGCAGTAATGACTTTATGAACTACTTCTAAAATCGATACTATTAGAGATAAAATTACAATCATTCAGCCGTCAGCTACAGTATCGCATCACACATTGCACTATAGACTCCCTGAGTAACAGTTATACTCATTCTCTACTATAGGAGGGGAAGAATTGTATAAACTTGTTAAATCATCTAAACCAACAACATGTATATTAGACCCTATACCATCTAAGCTCCTAAAAGAGGTGCTTCCAGAAGTCATAGATCCTCTTCTGACTATTATTAATCCTCATTGTCATTAGGATATGTCCCCAACACCTTCAAACTGGCTGTTGTTAAGCCTCTCATCAAAAAAAAAAAAAACACAACTTTACCCCAAAGAACTAAGTTAATTATAGACCAATCTCGAATCTCCCTTTTCTATCCAAGATACTAGAAAAGGTGGTATCCTCACAGTTATATTCCTTCTTAGAGTAAAATAGTATATGTGAGGATTTCCAGTCAGGATTTAGACCGTATCATAGTACGGAGACTGCTCTCCTTAGAGTTACAAATGATCTGCTCTTATCATCTGATCGTGGATGTTTTTCTCTATTAGTTTTATTGGATCTTAGTGCTGCAATTGACACAATTGACCACAACATTCTTTTGCATAGACTTGAACACTTTGTTGGCATTAATGGAAGTGCATTAGCATGGTTTAAATCTTACTTATATGACCGCCATCATTTCGTAGCGGTGAATGAAGATGTATCATATTAATCACTAGTGCAGTATGGGGTACCTCAAGGCTCAGTACTAGGGCCGCTACTCTTCACGCTTTATATGTTACCCTTTGGAGACATCATCAGGAAACATGGTGTTAGCTTTCACTGTTATGTTGATGATACTCAGCTCTATATTTCTTCGCGGCCGGTGAAAAACACCGATTTGAAACACTAATGGAATGCATAGTCGATATAAAAAACTGGATGACGAGTTATTTCTTAGTGCTAAATTTTGAAAAAACAGAGATGTTAATTATAGGACTTAAAAACTCTGCTTGTAATAACCTAGAAAACAGTCTAAGACTTGATGGTTGCTCTGTCAATTCTTCGTCATCAGTTAGGAACCTAGGTGTGCTATTTGATCGCAATCTTTCCTTAGAAAGCCACGCTTCTAGCATTTGTAAAACTGGATTTTTTCCATCTCAAAAATATATCTAAATTACGGCCTATGCTCTCAATGTGAAATGCAGAAATGTTAATCCATGCATTTATGACCTCAAGGTTAGATTATTGTAATGCTTTATTGTGTGGTTGTTCTGCACGCTTAGTAAACAAACTACAGCTAGTCCAAAATGCAGCAGCAAGAGTTCTTACTAGAACAAGGAAGTATGACCATATTAGCCTGGTCCTGTCAACACTGCACTTGCTCCCTATCAAACATTGTATAGATTTTAAAATATTGCTCATTACTTATAAAGCCCTGAATGGTTTAGCACATCAGTATTTGAATGATCTCCTTTTACATTATAATCCTCTACGTCGGCTTCATTCTCAGAACTCAGGCAATTTGATAATACCTAGAATATCAAAATCAACTGCGGGCGACAGATCCTTTTCCTATTTGGCACCTAAACTCTGGAATAACCTACCTAACATTGTTCAGGAGGCAGACACACTCTTGCAGTTTAAATCTAGATTAAAGACCCATCTCTATAGCCTGGCTTACACATAACATACAGTACTAATATGCTTTTAATATCCAAATATGTTAAAGAAGTTTTAGGCTGCATTAATTAGGTAAACCGGAACTGGGAACACTTCCCATAACACCCTATGTACTTGCTACATCATTAGAAGAATGGCATCTACGCTAATATTTGTCTGTTTCTCTCTTATTCCGAGGTCACCGTAGCCACCAGTCTGTATCCAGATCAAAGGGTCACTGCAGTCACCCGGATCCAGTACGTATCCAGACCAGATGGTGGATCAGCACCTAGAAAGGACCTTTACTGCCCTGAAAGACAGTGGAGACAGGACAACTAGAGCCCCAGATACAGATCCCCTGTAAAGACCTTGTCTCAGAGGACCACCAGGACAAGACCACAGGAAACCGATGATTCTTCTGCACAATCTGACTTTGCTGCAGCCTTGAATTGAACTACTGGTTTCGTCTGGTCAGAGGAGAACTGGCCCCCCAAATGAGCCTGGTTTCTCCCAAGGTTTTTTTCTCCATTCTGTCACCGATGGTGTTTCGGTTCCTTGCCGCTGTCGCCTCTGGCTTGCTTAGTTGGGGTCACTTCATCTACAGCAATATCGTTGACATGATTGCAAATAAATGCACAGACACTATTTTACTGAACAGAGATGACATCACTAAATTCAATGATGAACTGCCTTTAACTATCATTTTGCTTTATTGACACACTGTTTTCCTAATGAATGTTGTTCAGTTGTTTTGACGCAATGTATTTCGTTTAAAACGCTATATAAATAAAGGTGTCTTGACTATGTAAAAGAAGAATACGACTCAATCAGAGAGGAACTCAAGCACGCTTATTAGCTCCACCCTGAGCCAACCAGGACAAGGCATCCCTCTGG
The DNA here is from genome assembly GCF_003368295.1 of Carassius auratus. NCBI lineage: Eukaryota > Metazoa > Chordata > Actinopteri > Cypriniformes > Cyprinidae > Carassius > Carassius auratus. Next base: position 65,366 of record NW_020523868.1, on the reverse strand, counting down.
TTTCACCCCTGACCAGCAGAGCTGCGTCCCCTATCCTGGGATTGCCACGTCAAAGAGAAAGTGAAGAATCACCACCAAAGCCCTATTCAGCTGTCATGGAGGAGCGCTACCCTGCTGACAAGAGAAGGGGGCCTCTCCGAACCGACTATGAAGCTGCACATTGCCTGGAACCCAAAAACCTTGACAAACTGGCCAGGAACATCAAATTAAAATGTGGCAGGAAGTCAAGATGTCCAAGCCTACCTGCAAGAAATTGACTTCCACTTGGAAATGAGGTCCAACGTGACAGACAGAGACAGACTCTATTTGTTTCGAACAACATCCAGTCCTGAGGTGTGAAGTTTTTTGGATAGACAACCTACACACACCAAGTCAGACTTCCACCTCCTCCGAGAAGCCCTAATTAAAGAATTTGCAAATCCAGAGGCAGACCAAGGACTGATGGCCCGCACTAGAAACCAAATAAAGCTGGCATGAGACACCCCAAGCCTTTTATAACAGACTCAGACGAGCGTACTTTGGTGCATGCACTGAACCCAACATGGAGGAGGACTTAAACTTAGAAACCCTCTTCCTGAGAAACCTCCACCCTGGAGTAAGCCCGCACCTAGGCGTCATGGCGTGCCCTCGCACCATGACTACACAACAGTTGAGGGATTTGGCCCACAAACCCTATGGCAAACAAAAGATGGCCTCAGAAATGGGAACCAAAATACCAGCAGTTTGTGATTTCAACATCAAGGATTAGCTCTAGAGGGCACCCAGCATTACGAAAGCTCCAAACTGCCACCTAAAGAACAAAGACGATCCTCCTTCAGAAAAGAATGGGACTCAGTGTCAGACCCAAACAACCAAACCATCACTGGCACAAGGAACGAGACCTGTCACACATGTCTGGACACCACTGGGAGGAATCATAGGACCAGTCATGGCCGCAAGAAAACCGCTGGGATAATTCATGGAACCAGACACGGTCGTATGGAAACCCAAGAGGAAAAGGTTCATGGGAGGCCAAATGGACCTCTAAAGGAAAGCGACACACACCCCCAAGAGCAACTAGCCTAAGGGGTCAACGAGGAAATACACCCAGGCATCAATCAGACCAACCCCACACTGAGTCCACACAAGAACAACAAACTGCACCAGGTATCAGTCCACAAGAAGTGATGCAGATGTTCATGAAATTCTTCAAATGCAATGAAGAGGACAGGAAATGGGAAAAGAAAGACAAGTCAGATTCAGCATGACTAGAAGCGAAGCAAGGGAATAGCAACCACTTGGTACACATCAACCAGAGCAATAACCACCTCTCTTACACTCACCACCCTCAAAACATGACAAGTAATGTGGCCATAACACCATTGTCAAGGAAACAAGAGACTGAACCTGAATGCCTAGCAACAGATTCAGAACCTGATCCGGCACGTCACCTCATACCCCGGAAACCTCCAACAACCAGAATAGGAGGAAACCACTCAAGTACCAGAAAGCGCCATCTTGGTTTTCTGTTACCTCTCACTGATTCTTGAGAATTTGGATAAAACAGGATTTAATTTAGAAAATAAAAAGTTCAATTACAAAATCTGAAGTTATATCATTATATAACAAGGTCTTGGCTGTTCAGCAATGTCCTGGTGCAACCTCCCCATTATTATTATTATTATTTTTTTCATAAAAAATGTTGTCACAGACAGACACAATATAAATATAATATTTTATTTTGGTCTAATATGCAATGAGTTTTAAAATAATTATATGGCATTCTTCGTACACATATATGCTGTTAAATGTTGAATATTCACTTTTGTAAAAAAAAATTATACTGTTTCACGTGCACTCCTTTAAAAGATCTAACATCATATAACGTTTACTTTTAGCCTAAATATAAAAAGTTTTTTAACAAACATCTTTGCATTAAAATAGATTATTTCTTTAGTAATTCAACAGCACTGAAGAAACATATTGTAAGCATATTCATTTAAAACAAATACAACTCCCTCTGACGGTGGTGACACTAATCTGACAGTGGCCTCATTACAACATGCAATTTCAAAATGTATACCACTCAAGTCAATGGCCTCCTGCTTAACAACTTTAACTTTTTTGTCCAAAAAAATAACAATCCTAAACACTGTGATAAACATGTTTCAAGGAATATAAGGTACAATTAAGCAATACCTAAAAGTACCACATCCCCATATCATCAGTTATAAAAAATAAAGTGAAAAATAAAAGTACATAGTAGAAAATAGTCATTACCAGTAGGAATAGTGATGCATTACTTACATCATCTTAAACCGTCATCTAGTGCCCCCTACTCATAAAATATATATAAAAATAAGATAGAATTCATCACTGACCTCAAATTTAACTCATGTAGTTCCCCCCACAAAATAACAATCAAATTCTTCTGTAAACTAGACTATAAAATGAAATAATAGATGAATAACTACGTCTTACGGTCTCTTTTCCATAAACTGAAATGTTGCTAAGTACAGAAAGCTTTCTGTGTAAATACTGCAAAACACATCTGGCACAATAATATTAATTCAAATGTGAACTCATGCGAGTATTCCCTGACTGATTAACATCACTCCAACACTCATCTAGCTTTATCAGGAAGTATATGGTGTATATGTTTCTCCTCTATGAAGTCCATGACTTCAGCAGACAGGTTGTAAATCTCCCTTGTCCTGCTTGAATGACCTGGTGATGACGGTTCCACAAGTTTGACCAGAATATGGTCAAATGGTATGAAGCACATATCCTTTCCACCTCCTTTTGGAAAGAATCGTGTATTAGGCCCATGAGGGTGAAAAAACGTAATTACCACATCTTGATGATGAGCGTCCACAGTGACAGCTTTTGCTAACCACCAGTTCTGGTCATTAATGACTGCAAGCCAATCTCTGCAATGAACTACATCAGCATATAGATCTGACACTGTCCCGTCAGGACCACTGTTGGTCAGTGGTTCTTGCTCCATTGGCTCTTGCTCACTTTCCTCCCGTTCCATTTCCTCCAACATTGCCAAAGGACCTTTCCTCTTTTGCATTGGTATAGGACTATCATCCTTGACCTGTACCCTGTGTGCGTTGGCAGTCAACTGAAATATAGTTGGGGTGAATCACTCGCACGTCTGTGGCTCAATGCAGAAACAGGACAGTGATCTACAGTGGATTTCAGAGTCATTTCTGTGTGTCGTGTGACCTGGTGGAGTTTCCTTGTTGCAGGTACAGGTTTTAGTGGTTGAGAAAGGAGTGCATCATATGGCTGCATGTCAGCTTCAGTAAGCTTAGTGTTGCAGAGGCTTCTGCCAACCGTCTCATGGAAGATGTTCCCATTCACAATGTCATTCCCCTGCAGTATAAGGCTGTCTGCAGTCCTTTTCACAGTTCCTCCAATGCAGTCCCTTCCCATGTGAGGTGGGGAAGAAGTTCCAGGTTGTTCTCTTGAAACCTAGAGTTGGAGGGACACTGCAGAGGAGAGAAAAGTTCTGCTTGTTCTTGTATTGCTTGCTGGGGCTGTCTGACCAAAAGTGAATAGTATCAACTTTTGGAAACTTTAAAAATCTGTCAGAACTGGTTCCATGGCAGTCCAAATTGCAGACGCATCTTGTCGCTTGGATTCTGATACGGTCCAAAAGCCTGTCTTCTGTTCTTTTGTATAGTACATGCCAAGTGTGCAGGTTGAGCTGTGGGAGGTTCTGACCAAAATTGCATGACTGTATCTCATAACTATACTTGCATTCCCACACCTCAGAAAAGTCCACATGCACAATTACCGTGCTATCATTACACTTCTCGATCATGCTCCTGTACTCTCTGTTCTGAGCACACGCGTGTTGAAGTTTGTGTCTTCAGTTTGTCTTCATATTGTTGTATAAGCTCTCCTAGTCTGCCACTGTGCATCAGAAATCTTGTGTTGAAGTGGAGCCCATCTGCTGTTTGATCCTGAACTCGTTCCCATTGCTGCCATTCAACATTGGTCTGGTCTTGCTGTGGTTTGGGAAGTGTATGTTTGTGGAGACACTGGGTGCAGGAGCACCGAAGACATGCCTCACTTGTCTGTAAACAGCAGACAGGTTCAAAACTATCCTCCAGTTTACTAGACTTGACGACACCATTTTCTCTTGAGGACCATTTGGAGGTTTTTGTCACCACCGTCAGACAGTAAACCTGACGGTGGTGACGTCTGATGGTGGTGACAAAAACCTACTCTTTCACATGATATGCATGAGTTGTTCACATTTGCCATCTTCTTCCCCCTCTGTTGTTAGCTACTTCGGACCTCTTCTTAAAAAGTATACATTTGTCATAATCTAATCTAATATTTTTTTATACAAAATAGACGGTGTGGACATGTTATGGTTGTGACAGTAGCAGTGTCCAAAAATATGAACAAGTTTAAGACAAAAATTGAAAATGGGGTCCTCAGGAATGTAGTCGACCTTGTAGTTGCCTGATTTTATTGCTTTTAATAAATATCTGACGGTGGTGATGAATATGTGGTACACAATTTGAGCAACCACAAAATAATAGTAAATATTGTTCAAAACTCACTGTTTGTAGTTTTTAAAAACATATTACAATGTACTCTTTCATGTAGTAAAGATATTATTCAATTATCAATTTTTTGTTTTTTTAATTAAGTAGAAATTGATTTTGTAGGCAATGGGCCAGCATATAATCATTAAATAAAATTAAACCTATTTAAAATTTTTTTACATATTTGCAAAGGAGCCCCGATTATAACTTTGATTCTTTTTATGCATTAAAATTTTATTACCTTATTAAACTCTCTACCTGTCTCAACCCAAACTCCAGTTCCTAAACTTCTCGGTGACCTCATCGAGAAAGGTGTGACAAGGAAGTTCTCTCTCTCCATCCTAGAACACCATATCAAACTAGAGGCCTACACGGGGGCCAACATCACCCTAATGTCCACTCAGCTCTTAGAAGAAATTCAAGAAAGAAACAAAAGAACCAGTGGAACCCTCAGACTTCACAAGTGTGCACTCAACGTTCAAGCCTATTCCCACAAGGGACTGCGGTTGGAGCAGGTGGCCCTAATCCACCTGACCGTCGGACCAATGAGCCTTATACACCCTGTGTACAGATCGCTGTTGGACACATACCCCCTTCTCATCGGCAAAGACCTGCTGAATCGCTTTGAGCCCTTAATAGACTTTAAACACCTACATATATGGGCCCAAGTTCGGGAGCCCCTTCCCTTTCACTCACAATGCTCCACAAAGCATAGTGTCAACTCACAGACACTGATCCAGCTCACTGAGCAAAACCTCTAACCCAAGACCAAAGCAAGTCTCAAACTTGGTGCCACATGGCAAGAGTCAAACTGACTCTGTGCTAGCCCTATGCCATCAGTACTTAGCCATCAGCCTGAAGCTCTTCAGAGCCTTAAAGAAAGACAAGCCTGAACTGCCACATGTCACCAAGCATAACCGCTTCCTAACTGAATCCATGCTCCTTAACCATGATTACCTCTAAGACTGTCTGTGCCTTAGACATATGCTATACAAGTCACTACTTCCTCATTGTCCCTGACCTGCCACACGATATCTACATTGAAGACATTATGTTCAGAATCAATGCCTACGTGGACACTTTGAACGAAGCTATATGGGCTCCTTTGTGTCGCCAAATAAGAACTTCAGTCAACCTCAAGAATCTCCAATCTGGGCAAACCATAACAGAAGTATGTGCCACGACCAATGAACAGGAGGTCACAATACCTGCCTACACCAAGAGTGTCAGCATCTGCCTCAACATGCGACCTGGCCAAAACCTCAACCACAATCTGGGCTTCTTTGAGCCTTCCCAGAACTGCTTAAAAGTGGGACTAACTCTAGAAGCCACACCTCTCATGGAAGTGTCATCTCGTGCTGTGTACGTACTGTTCAACAACTGTACTGCCAACGACATCAAGATCCCCAGAGCAAGTCACATGGGATGGCTCATCAGCCAAACATTCCATGACTTTGAGCTCTCTGTACCTGTCATAGGCCCCATACCAGCCCACTTACCGCCAGAAGAAAGCATTGACCACAGAGTTTTCACAGCACCCCTTAAAACCATTGCCAATCACCTCCATCCTGCCAGTGTCCCAAGAAAACATCTACAGATCAGAACTTATGGATGACGCACACCTCGCTGTGTACACCATCTCAACACAACCTGTGACAGAACCAAACAAACTGGTAGTCACCAGAGTCAAGGGCCTCTACTCAAAACGACTCTAGTCAAGTCACCTTTATTTATATAGCGCTTTAAACAAAATACATTGCGTCAAAGCAACTGAACAACATTCATTAGGAAAACAGTGTGTCAATAATGCAAAATTATATTTAAAGGCAGTTCATCATTGAATTCAGTGATGTCATCTCTGTTCAGTTAAATAGTGGAGAAAAAAACCTTGGGAGAAGCCAGGTTAAGTTGGGGGGCCAGTTCTCCTCTGACCAGACGAAACCAGTAGTTCAATTCCAAGCTGCAGCAAAGTCAGATTGTGCAGAAGAATCATCTGTTTCTTGTGGTCTTGTCCTGGTGGTCCTCTGAGACAAGGTCTTTACAGGGGATCTGTATCTGGGGCTCTAGTTGTCCTGGTCTCCGCTGTCTTTCAGGGCAGTAGAGGTCCTTTCTAGGTGCTGATCCACCATCTGGTCTGGATACGTACTGGATGCGGGTGACTGCAGTGACCCTCTGATCTGGATGCAGACTGGATCTGGTGGCTACGGTGACCTCGGAATAAGAGAGAAACGGACAAATATTAACGTGGATGTCATTCTTCTAATGATGTAGCAAGTACATAGGGTGTTATGGGAAGTGCTCCCGGTTCCAGTTTACTCTACAGTGGAAAAGCCATATGCAGGGTTCAACACTCAGCTCCAACAAATTCTGAATGAGGCAGATGCCCTCCACACTGACACTGACCAGAAGGGACTTCACAAAGTCCTGTATAAGTACAAAAACTCCTTTGCAAAAGACTCTTTGGACTGTGGACTCACCAGCATCCACACGGTATGCATACCGACGCACCCAAGTGTGCCACCAACTTTTGTACGCCAGTCAAATCCGTCCATGCAACAGCACCTATTCAGCCCCCATATGGCCAGTCCTGAAACTCAATGGCAAATGGAGGCCCACCATTGACTCTCGTAAGTTGAACCAACTGGTGCCCTTATCACGATGGCCCATGACACAGCTGGACCAAGAGATAGATATCAATGTCAATTTTATTTATATAGCACCATTTCCACAACACATGGTTGACCAATGTGCTTTACATAAAACACACACCACATTTGCACAGTAAAGATAAAAGTAAAAGTTAATAATTAAATGTAAAAATTAAAAAGTACCACAGCCATTTAAAATAATTTAAAAGAAATAAAAAACTATAAATAAAATCATGGTAAAACACAGTGCTTCAGCCAGAAATAAAAGCTTTGTCAAACAGATAGGTTTTTAATCTTGACTTAAAAATGAACACGGAGGGTGCTAATCGAATAGAAGAGGGCAACTCATTCCAAAGTCTTGGGGCGATAGATGAGAACGCACGATCGCCCCTGGACTTCAGCCTCGTCTTTGGTGTAAACAATAGTCTCTGGTTTGATGACCAGAGAGATCTTGTTTCACTGCGTTCAATTAAAAGTTCAGATATATACGAAGGGGTCATACCATGTAGTGACTTAAACACGATTAATACAATTTTAAAATCAACTCTATAGCGTACAGGCAGCCAGTGTAAAGACTGTAAAACGGGAGTGATATGATCTCGCTTACGAGACCTGGTCAGAAATCTTGCTGCTGCGTTCTAAACCAGCTGTAAACGAGAAAGAGCTGTTTGACTAATCCCAGCGTACAGTGAGTTACAGTAATCCTATCTGGAGGTAATGAAAGTATGTATTACTTTTTCAAGGTTTTTAAAAGATAGGATTTTACTTTAGCAAGAAGCAGCAGTTGGAAAAAGGAAGATTTATCCACAGTATTAATCTGTCTATCAAATGTAATTTGCTCATCAAATACAACACCCAAATTATTTACATGTTGCTTAACATACGGTGATAACTCACCCAAATTTGGAATTGTAGAAGTCACAGAAACAGAGGGTTTAAAAATAATCAATTCTGTTTTGCTCTCATTGAAATTTAAAAAGTTTAGACAACCATTTCTTTACATCACTCAAACAGAGCAATAGTGCATTCACTCCATCCAGTGCATTCCGTTTTAGAGGCAGATAAACTTGTGTATCGTCCGCATAGCAATGGAACGATAGCCCATACTTTCTAAAGATAGAGCCAAGAGGGAGCATATAGAGAAAAAGAAAAAGGAGCTAAAATTGATCCTTGAGGAACTCCACTGGTTATTGCAGCTTTACTTGAGGTATGATCTCCTAACTTCACTGAAAAGGTCCTATTTGTCAGATAGGATCTAAACCACTGCAGGGCACTGCCAGTAATGCCGGCACAATATTACAGTCGATTGAGAAGTACAGCGTGATCGACAGTATCAAATGCAGTGGTGAGATCTAAAAGGAGTAAAACCGCATAGTTGCCTGAGTCACGTTAACAGTATATAATTTGAAACTTTCAGCAGTGTAGTCTCAGTAGAGTGATGTTTTCTAAACCCAGATTGGAAAACCTCGAAGATCAAGTTTTCAGCCATAAAAGATTGTATTTGATCAAGAACTGATTTCTCAATAATTTTAGAAATGAAAGACAAATTAGAGATGGGCCTAAAATTTGTCAGAATAGTAGGATCCATACCCTGTTTTTTAAGCAGAGGGCGAACAGTTGCATGTTTAAGCGACTCTGGAAAAGTACCTGTTTGTAAACAGTGATTTATCAAAGACAGAAGATTTTGAACAACCACATCTATAACTTGCTTAAAGAAGAGAGGGGGCATTACATCAGTTGGGGAACCAGATGCTTTCAGGTGATCCACTATTTCTATCAGATGGTTATCTGTAACAGGAGTAAAACAATTAAAAACAGCAGTACATCTAGAGAAACAAAGGATCAAGGGGGATGGAACTCGACCAATTTAACTGAGATTACGTCTCTACCCGTGCGTCGCACTACTTTAACTTGGGTCAAGAAAGCCACCATCATCATAATTGTTAACCGCATTCCACAGTTCAGAACCTTAGGGTATAAATACAGCTGAATTAGCTTACCTGTCTCCATTGATGGTTTATCAGCATCCCCCCTGCACCAGAGTTCATTTTACACTTTTAAATACGGGGGGGGCGGGGGGTACTCTAGGTTTGGGCCATTCCTGAGCTCGGAGCCCCTTCCCCGGACAGCACTATTATGCCATGTGTAACATTACTCCTTCCTCCCCTCTGGAGGGCACTGTTTGTCATAGGTTAAACTCAACTACTGTTTGATAAAACTTTATTTGTTATGCTTTCAAGCACGCAGAGCTCAGCAGCCATTTTTTCCCGTTCTGTGCAGCAGAGAAAGTGAAAGTGAAGTGACATTCAGCCAAGTATGGTGACCCATACTCAGAATTTGTGCTCTGCATTTAACCCATCCGAAATGCACACACACAGAGCAGTGAACACACACACACACTGTGAGCACACACCCGGAGCAGTGGGCAGCCATTTATGCTGCGGCGCCCGGGGAGCAGTTGGGGGTTCGATGCCTTGCTCAAGGGCACCTAAGTCGTGGTATTGAAGGTGGAGAGAGAGCTGTTCATGCACTCCCCCCACCCACAATTCCGCCCGGCCCGAGACTAGAACTCACAACCCTTCGATTGGGAGTCCAACCCTCTAACCATTAGGCCACGACTTCCCCTCACGAGAGATCGTGAGCTCCTTTAAACCGTTTCTTTTCGTTGTATAATGCCCTGGAGAACCTTTGCTTGTAAGTTTATAATTTTTATTTGCTATTTTATATACTTTGTGGTTGGATCATGTTCATATTTATATATATATTGAAAGCATGTTAACAGTTTCACATGCATTGTGTGTACATTCAAAGGATCGCCATGTGATAACATAACAACAACTATCGGAATTTAGCGATGTTAATGTAAAAATTTAAGAACGGGTTGGTTTATGTAAAGTAAGCATTTTGTATTTATTTTGCAGTTTCACAAAAAGAATGTAACAGAGATTGAGAGAAACAACTTGATTGCACTCAACAAAGTCAAGTAAAGAAGAAATTTACTTAATCATCTGAGTTGTCATTGAAGCCTCTTCATCTCTTTACAATGTTTAGCTATCTGTATATGCATGCTCAATGCACACGCATGCAGAGGACAGAATAGTGAAAAAGCATCATCGCAACAGGCAGAACACAGCACTTACAAGAAAAACAGCTATTCAGTTATTTCACCCATCACAACTGGCTCAAGATGGATGTTAAAGAGAAAGCTGAGGAGCAACAGCAGGCCACATCTAATGTCTCCCTCAATCAGCTGGAAACCAGGTCATTGATATCTGCGTCCAAAGAGAGGCAGAAGTACTGCTAGAAAAGGCTAAACTGTAATCTGAACTGTTATCTCTACAGCATAAAAAGGAAATTGCAGCGGCAGCAAAAGAAGCCGAGATTCTGGAAGCAGCTGCATTAGAGATTGAGTCAGGAGAAATTAATATGGCGATGGATGTCACAGCATTTCCACAGGAAACTGTCGAAAAACGCACAAAGGACTATGTGGACAGTCTTTCTGGATCAAGTTTTCATTGTCTCCCTCTCGTTAAAGCAGAGCCTGATTCCCATGATGACAAACAGTTCATGATACCACCTGCACTGCCCACTACGACTGCCACAAGCCATGTCACACAAGATGCTGACAGACTGAACCGCGTGTCTACTCCTAAACCATACCAAGTAAGTCAGCCCAGAATGCCCAGCACACAGCTATCATTTCCTCAGCACACTCCTGTTAACCTGCCATACACATCATTCTCTCATAACCAAGCATATCGACAAGTTCCAGTTTCAGAGAAATCAAACAAGCCTCAGACTTCCTATCTAAGCAGTACAACGCAACAGCCATCCTCTTCAGACCATGCAGGTATGAGTGAAATAGCCAGATACCTAGTACATCGTGAGCTTGTGAACTCTGGGCTTAGTAAGTTTGATGATCGCCCGGAAAATTACTTAGCCTGGAAGTTGTCATTTATTAATGCTCTAGAAGGACTATCGCTCACCCCTAGTGAGGAGCTCGATCTTCTGATAAGATTGCTAGGACCCCAGTCCTCAGAGCAAGTTAAAAGAGTGAGAGCTGTTCATGTCGCTGATCCGGCATCCGGCTGTAGAATGGCATGGTCCCGTCTAGAAGTAAGCTTTGGGAGTGTGGAAATAATTGAGAAAACGCTCTTTGATTAACTGGACTGTTTCCCTAAAATCAGCTACAAAGAACCCCAAAAGTTAAGAGAACTTGCAGATCTGCTCAAAGAAGTGGAGTCAGCAAAGCTTGGAGGCTACTTACCCGGGCTCTCTTTCTTGGACACAGCACGGGGCGTGGCACCTATTGTCAACAAACTTCTTCCTAACCTCCAAGAGAAGTGGATGTCCCAAGGGTCTCAATACAAGCTTCAGTTCCAGGTACCATTTCCTCCATTCACATTTTTCACAGAATTTGTATGCAGGGAAGCCAACATGCGTAATGACCCAAGTTTCACATTCCACTCATCTTCGACTGCCACTATGAAGCCAGAAATCTCAGTGAGAAAAGGTGGATCACTGAAAAGCTTCATCTCTACTCACAAAACTGAGATTGCTCAAACAAACAGCTCTACTGATTCGCCGAACAGTAAGCCAGATATCAAAAGACAATGTCCCATTCACAAAAAACCCAATCCCTTCAAAAGGTGCAGAGCCTTCAGAGCTAAGAGCATTGAGGAATGGAAAATGTTTTTGAGGGAACATAACATCTGTTTCAGATGTTGCTCATCAAATGATCATGTGGCCAAAGACTGTGATGTTGACATACAGTGCACAGAGTGTGGCAGTAACAAACATGTCACAGCTCTTCATCCTGGACCACCTCCTTGGATGCTAAAAGCACCCAATACAGAGCATGGCGGGGAGAAAGAAAGCGTAAATCCTTCCATTAACTCTAAATGCACAGAGGTCTGTGGGGATGCTTATAGCTCGCAATCCTGTTCAAAAATCTGTCTCATCAGAGTACACCCCAAAGGAGAGCCAGACAAATCACTGAACATCTATGCTATTCTTGATGATCAAAGTAATCGTTCACTTGCAGGTCTGAGTTCTTTGACCTCTTTAATCTCAAGAGCACAGAATTTCCCTACACTCTGCGCACATGTGCCGGAGTCACAGAAATGTCTGGGAGACGAGCTATGGACTTTATTGCACACCCTCTAGATGGCAGTCTTTCAGTTCCACTCCCTACGCTCATTGAGTGCAACTACATGCCCGAAGACAGGTCAGAAATACCCACGCCTGAAGCAGCAAAACAACACCCACATCTCAAATCTATTGCTCATCTCATCCCTCCTCTAGATCCAAATGCTCAAATACTTCTCCTTCTCGGACGTGATATCCTCCAAGTGCATAAGGTAAGAGAGCAACGTAATGGGCCACAAAATGCTCCATATGCTCAAAGACTGGACCTAGGCTGGGTTGTGGTTGGCGAAGTGTGTCTAGGCGCTGCTCACAAGCCCTCAACTGTGAGTATTTACCATACAAACATTCTACCAGATGGACGTCCATCCTGCTTTAACCCATGTCCCAATAAACTCTACCTCAAGGAGCAATTAACTGCCCAGTCAAGTGTTAAAGTCTCTCTCCTTCCCCAGTTTGCTCCCAGCCCATTAGCCACCTCAGTCTTCGAAAGAACAAAAGATGATGAAAGGATTGCCCCTTCAATTGAATATAGGCAGTTCATTCAGTTGATGGACAGTGAAATGTTCATGGATAACACTAATAGCTGGGTAGCGCCCCTTCCATTTCGTTCTCCTAGACAACGCCTTCCAAACAAAGAGAGCAGGCTCTGAGTCGTTTCACCTCTCTCTGTCGCACACTACGCAAAAAAACAGAGATGAGAGAGCACTTTCTAGAGTTTAAGAAAAGGATCTTTGATAATGATCATGCTGAGCTAGCACCTTCTGTGAACCCAGGGGAGGAGTGCTGGTACTTACCCTCTTTCGGTGTGTATCATCCACGCAAGCCTGGTCAAATTCGTGTAGTGTTTGACTCTAGTGCACAGTTCCATGGTGTATCTTTGAACGATGTGCTGCTAACAGGCCCAGATCTCAACAACAGTTTACTGGGATTACTGCTGCGATTCAGGCATGAGCCAATAGCCATCACTGCAGACATAGAACAAATGTTCCACAGTTTCGTCGTCAGAGAAGATCATAGAAACTTCCTCCGTTTTCTGTGGTTCAAGAACAATGATATGTCTGAAAGCATGGAAGAATATCGCATGAAAGTTCATGTCTTCGGCAATAGCCCTTCCCCAGCTGTTGCCATTTATGGTCTTAGACGTGCTGCCTTGTACGGTGAAGCAGAGTTTGGTACAGATGCGAGACATTTCATTGAAAGAGACTTTTACGTTGATGACGGACTTAAGTCACTTTCTTCCATCAGCGAAGCAATCAGTTTCCTTAAGGCCACCAAAGATATGCTCGCTATCTCTAACCTTAGACTCCACAAAATAGCATCCAACAGCCCCACTGTAATGCATGCATTCTCTCCAGCAGACTATGCTAAAGACCTAAAACATCTGAATCTAGACACTGATTCACCCCCTTTGCATCGCAGTCTTGGCTTGAGTTGGGATCTCCAGAATGATACATTCACATTCCACGTCAACCTCAGTGACAAGCCATTCACACGCAGAGGAGTCCTGGCTACAGTAAATAGCTTGTTTGACCCTCTTGGCATGGTTGCGCCAATCACCATTCAAGGAAAACTGCTACTCCGTGAACTTTTAAACATGAAGTCAGACTGGGATGCTCCCCTTGCAGCTGAAAGTGAAGCAGAATGGAACCTCTGGAAAGACTCCTTGCAGGACTTGGAGCAGCTTAAGATTCCCAGAACTTACACTCAATTGTCCATTTCTCACTCTGTAAAAAAAGAGATTCATGTGTTCTCAGATGCATCTGTTCAGACCATATCTGCAGTCGCATACTTAAAAGTAACGGATCTTGATGGAATGTCTCATGTTGGATTCGTTATGGGAAAGGCTAAGCTTGCCCCACAAACAGTACTTACAGTTCCCAGACTTGAACTGTGTGCGGCAGTCCTTGCAGTCAAAATGGCTGAAAAAATTGATCAAACCTGACACCCTACTATTCTACACCGACAGCAAAGTCGTTCTGGGGTACATCTGCAATGAGACCCGACGATTTTATGTTTATGTCAGTAACAGAGTGCAAAGAAAATTTACTCACCCAGAGCAGTGGCGGTACATTCCAACCTCACAAAACCCTGCTGATGTTGCTACTAGACCAGTACTTGCGTGTCGCCTAACTGAAACAAATTGGCTCACTGGTCCACCATTTCTGCAACATTCAGCATCCATCCCCGTGAAAGAGGCTCCCTATAGTCTCATTGATCCAGATACAGACATGGAGGTGCGAACGCATGCCACAACCTGTTTAAACCCTAATCCTGGTCTCGGTTCTCACCGCTTCGAAAGATTTTCTTCTTGGAAGTCTTTAAAAAGAGCCATAGCTTCAATTGTTCACATTGCATTGTCATTCAAAAACAATGAAAAGACATGCCACGGCTGGCACCGTTGTGAGAGTTCATTCACACCCGATATACTAACTCAAGCTGAAAATGTCATCATCAGATGCGTACAAAGAGAGGCTTACAAAGTAGAAATTGCGTGTCTGGAGAATGAAAAGGCCATTCCCAAACAAAGTTCCTTCAAGAGGCTGAACCCAGTCCTGGAAGACGGACTTCTAAGAATTGGAGGCAGACTAGAACAGTCCATCCTCCTCAGCAGCGAGAAACACCCTCTCATCATTCCCGGCCATAAATACATAGCAACCCTAATAAATCATTATCATGAGAAAGTAAATCATCAAGGTCGAATATTCACAGATGGAGCAATCCGTACTGGAGGATTCTGGATAGTCGGAGCAAAGAGACGCATCAATGGCATTCTTAACAAGTGCATCACTTGCCGCAAACAAAGAGGTAAAACAGCTGAACAGAAAATGGCAGACCTCCCACCTGACCGCATCAGCATGGAGCCACCCTTTACTAACGTCGGCTTAGACGTGTTCGGCCCTTGGAACGTGTCAGCACGCCGTACCCGTGGAGGTCATGCTTTTATTAAAAGATGGGCAGTGATTTTCACATGTTTATCTGTGCGTGCCATCCATATTGAACTGATAGAGTCAATGGACACGTCAAGCTTCATTAATGCACTTCGCCGGTTCTTCGCCATTCGAGGCCCGGCAAAGATCATACGATCTGACTGTGGTACTAATTTCACGGGAGCATGCAAAGAGCTGAACATTCTTGCGGTCTCTACCAAAGATACAAGCATGACAAAATACCTTAGTGAAGAAGGTTGCAAGTGGATCTTTAACCCGCCTCATTCATCCCACATGGGAGGAGCATGGGAGAGGATGATCGGACTTGCAAGACGGATTTTAGACTCCATGCTTCCTCAAATCAGCTCCTCACATCTGACTCACAAAATGTTGTCAACTCTAATGGCTGAAGTGTGTGCTATTGTCAATGCAAGACCTCTCGTATCCATTTCTACCGATCCTGAATCGCCACTTCTCCTCACTCCAGCAATGATCCTCTCCCAAAAGGTGTGCACTCAATCCACACCCCTTGGACCATTTGAAGGCGCTGATCTGTATCGGAAACAGTGGAAAAGAGTGCAGTATCTTGCCAGCTTATTTTGGGAAAGGTGGAGACGAGAATATATTGCATCCCTTCAGCCCCGTAAGAAATGGCAAGACAACAAGCCTAATATCAAGGAAGGAGACCTGGTTCTTCTGAAAGATAATCAGGTTAAAAGGAATGAATGGCCAATGGCTTTGGTCACCAAAGCTATCGTTGACTCGGATGGCAAAGTCAGGAAACTGGAACTGAAAGTCACTAAGAATGGAACTGCTAAAACTTTTTTACGACCTATTACAGAGGTTATTTTGCTTATGTCTTAAATTATCATGTGAATACAGACATTAAGAGTGGTTTTATACTTAATACCAGACGGGGAGTATTATGCCATGTGTAACATTACTCCTTCCTCCCCTCTGGAGGGCGTTGTTTGTCAGAGGTTAAGCTCAACTACTGTTTGATAAAACTTTATTTGTTATGCTTTCAAGCACGCAGAGCTCAGCAGCCATTTTTTCCCGTTCTGTGCAGCAGAGAGATCGTGAGCTCCTTTAAACTGTTTCTTTTCATTGTATAATGCCCTGCAGAAGCTTTGCTTGTAAGTTTATAATTTTTATTTGCTATTTTATATACTTTGTGGTTGGATCATGTTCATATTTATATATATTGAAAGCATGTTAACAGTTTCACATGCATTGTGTGTACATTCAAAGGATCGCCATGTGATAACATAACAACTATCGGAATATAGCGATGTTAATGTAAAAATTTAAGAATGGGTTTGTTTGTTTATGTAAAGTAAGCATTTTGTATTTATTTTGCAGTTTCACGAAAAGAATGTAACCGAGATTGAGAGAAACAACTTGATTGCACTCAACAAAGTCAAGTAAAGAAGAAATCTACTTAATCATCTGAGTCGTCATTGAAGCCTCTTCATCTCTTTACAATGTTTAGCTATCTGTATATGCATGCTCAATGCACACGCATGCAGAGGACAGAATAAGCACGCCAAATATGCATTATAATATTTCAGCTAATTATATGTAAGTGTGAACTCATGAAGTAAATCTAAATATACTGTGGAGGGTGAAAAATTTACAAAATATTTCTTTGATCTAGAAAAAAATAAATGAAACTGGAATGATTAAAGAAATAAGAGGAAAAAGTGGTGTAGTGTTGGAAACAAATGAGGAAATATTAAAAGAAATAAAAGCATACTATGAGAACTTGTTTAATACTGAGGGGTTGAGGGAAGAAGAGAAACTGGAGTTACTAAAGCAAATGAAAACAACAGAAGTAGACAAAAAAGAGTGTGAAGAAGAGATAAGAGAAAAGAGGAGATAAAAAGATCAATAAAGTGAATTAAACAAAAAGAAAAGTCCAGGTATAGATGGTTTGGGGAGTGAATTTTATATAGTTTTTAAAGATTATTTAACCATTATTTTAAAAGTATATGAAGAGATTTTTAAGAAAGAGGAAATGAATCAGAGAATGGGGATGGGATTCATAAAGTTGATATATATAAAAGAAAAGGAGACAAAGTAGACAAAATTTTCAGATCTGTATTCAGCATTGTAATTGGTCTATAATTTTTTAACAAAAGTATTAGCCAACAGATTGAAAGAGGTAATGCCAACCATAATTGAAACAAATCAAGTGTATGGAGTTAAAGGGAAGATATAGCGGACACAACTCTAAGAATAATAGATAGAATAAGATATGAAAAAAAAGAATGTTATTAGTTTGGATTTCGAAAAGGCTTTTGAAAGAGTGGAGCATGAATATTTATTTGGAATTTTAAGAAGGTATGGGTTTGGGGAATTTTTTTTTAAGTGGATTACAATTTTATATAGGAGAGCAATAACAAGAATACAATGTAACATTTTTTTAACTGAATGTTTTAAAATTACTAGGTCAATAAGACAAGGATGTCCATTATCAGAACTTTTATATTCTTTAATTGCAGAACCATTGGGATTAGCTATACAAATAAATGAAGACATAAGAGGGATAAACATTGAAGGAAGTGGGGGAAATGGAAAAATATTTCAATATGCGGATGATACAACAATAATAGTTAAAGATATAAAGAGTGTTAATAAAGTAATGGAAGTAGTATGACTGTTTTGTAGGGGAGCAGGAGGCAAGATAAAAGAAGAAAAAACAATATGAGATTTGGAGGAGTGACTGTTTTAACGGATTCTTTTCAGTTTAAAGAAACAAAAGAAGGAGTTTAGATGTTCTAATGGGAAAAGATGAAAAGTATGTTAAAGATAAAATGTGGGAAGAAATAGGAGGAATTGAAAGAAGGTTACATTTTTGGAAATTGAGGACATTAATTTTAATTTCATTAATTTTAAATGTGTTAATGGTGTCAAAGTTGTGGTATGTTTTATATGTGACTGCTATGCCAATGTGGGTGGAAAAAAAGGTTGACAAAATGTTTTTTAGATTTTTTATGGAATAGTAAACCTTCAAGAATTGCATATAGTACATTAATAGGAGAAGCAGGGAAGGGAGGGATGGGATTAATTGATGTGGAACAGAGAAAAAAAATAGTCTAAGAATTAAAATTAAATATCTAGATGAGGGACACAAAACAGCATGGAAAAAGACAATGGAATATTTTTTAAACAAATGTGGGGATTTTAACATGGAAATGGAATTTTATGGATGAAAACGAAGAATTGGATGACAAAGATTACCAGAGTTTTATGGAGAAATTTTTTTGTGCCTGGGGAAATTTTTTAGATAAAGTTGAGTATGATCCACATGGGATAGAAAACATTTTAAATCAACCTCTGTTCTTAAACAAAAACATTTTAAAACAAGACAAAGAAATGTTTTTAAAGAAATTGATGGAAGTGTGGATAAAAAGAGTGAGAGATGTTTTATATGAATTTAAAGAAGGATTTTTACCGACAATTTATTGTGGATGCAATGGAGGAGGCAAAAGAGGATTACAGTGAACAAGAAAAAAAAGTTAAATCATTAAAAGCGCAATACCCAAAGAGTGGATTAAAATAATAGAAAGTATGGAAGGAGAGCCAAAAGAGAAATGTATTGTGAAATTAGGGGAACAACTGTATGATTTTAAGTAATGTACTCTGAAAATGATTTATTGTTCTTTTAGAGATGATGTTTTTAAAGAGCCGATTGCAAATGGTTACTGGGTGCAGAAATTCAAAGATTAAAAAAAAAAAAGTGTATATGGAGAAACATGACGGAGAAATCTGTGGAAACAAAATTTGAATGTTTAGAGTATTTTATAGGGCATAAAGTGGTTTTTACCAAGGTTATTTTAAATAAAATAGGAATGGAAGAAAAGGAAGAGGAAGACGGAATTGTACATATGTTTTTATATTGTAGAGAGCGAGAGGAATTTTTAAGGAAATGTAAATGTTTAATTAAAGATGTGACTGAGGAGTGGGATGAAAATGGAATGGAACAGAGTTGTGATGTTTGGTTGGGGAAAAAAAAGTGTCAAAACAAAAAAGTTTCATTAATCTGTGTGTAATGCTAATGAAAAGTGCAATATGGGACAGAAGAACAGTGGCTAAAAAGGAAAAGAATGTGTTTGATGTTTGGACTCTGTTTAAAAGGCAAACAGAATTATATATTGAAAGACTTTGTGTACTTTAAAGGTGTAAATATGTTACTCTTTTTATGATGTTTTTACCCCAAAAGTTTGTTGTGTTTTAAATTATTTAATGTGGAAGCTGCCAGGAAGTGAAAAAGTTTTAAATTATCTATGTAAAGGAAATATGTGTAAAGTAGATATGTGTAAATAAACTTTTCTGTATTTTCTAATGATTGTGTTTAATCTATTGTATTTTATTGATTGAAATTTATAAAAAAAAAAAAAATAAAAAAAAAAAAAAAAAAAGGCTATGCCCGATCTCGTCTGATCTCGGAATCTTTGCATGTTTGGTTCTGGTTACTACTTGGATGGGAGACTGCCTAGGAATGCCAAGTGCTGTAAGCTTTTGGGTTTTCTTCCCTTCTTATATAATGTACTGGCGATAAGATTGGCTGGTCTTTAAATAGCCCTCTCTTTGCAGCAGACTTCGCTTACGGCCATACCAACCTGGCTATGCCCGATCTCGTCTGATCTCAGAAGCTAAGCAGGTATGGGCTTGGTTAGTACTCGGATGGGAGACCGCCTGGGAGTACCAGGTGTTGTAAGCTTGTGGGTTTTCTTCCCTACTTATATAATGAACTGGAGATTAGAGTGCCTGATCTTTAAATAGCCCTCTCTTTGCAGCAGCCGTCGCTTATGGCCATACCACCCTGAGCACACCCTAGTCGAAGCATGAAGTGGTACAGCTTGCAGGGGAAATCAAACAACAAGTGTGGAGAGTTGAGAACTGGAAATGGAAGCCTTGATGTTAAAAACAACCTTTTTCAAAAATGATTTCGAACGCCGTTGCCTAGCATCCATCTCGCAAATCTCCGCTCTCTACCCAACAAAACGGACGAACTTGGCTGAATGATGCCATACCGGACTGCAGGGCTTTCAGCTGTTTAGAGCGGATCGCGAATCAGAATCAACGGGGAAATCGCGGGGCGGCGGGACATGCTTTTACATCAATGAACACTGGTGTACAGATGTAACTGTGTTAAAGAAGATATGCTGTCCTGATCTAGAAATGCAGTTTGTCAACTGCAAGCCATTCTATTCGCTGCGGGAGTTTCACTCATTCATTCTGGTCAGTGTTTACATCCCTCCTCAAGCGCCATTGAGCTCAGCTTTAGAGAAACTCGCTGATCAGATTACAGAGACAGAACAACAACACCCGGACTCTGTTTTAATCATTCTTGGGGACTTTAACCCTTTCGAGTCGATTAACGCATATATGCGTTTTGAGTCATTTTCACCTGATAACCCTGAAAAGAACTTAAATTACACTCTCAGTTTTAATCGTACAGATAAGAGCAATACATCTATCGAATCTGTAAAGGGTCTAGTTTTTTTTGGATACAGACATAATAACAAAAAACCTTTGTGCACTTATAAAATAAAGATAACAAACAAGGTGCGCTGTCTACAGTCTTTATCTCCGCTGATCGTCATGTACAAACATTTCATTAAAATGAACTGTAACTCCGTGAATACTCAACGAAGAGACATGAGAGAGATATCTATAGAAAGCCTGGAATGTCTACTTTTAAACTAAACAAGTGCTGCCGAAAACAAATATTCTGAGATAAAGTAATCCATATGAAAACAACGCAATGTCTGTTTTTCATATCTCCGCTCATCATATCTAATGTGACCACGCCCCCGCGCTTAACGCGCTATTCAGATTCAAACTGAAGCGCGTGGCTTGAATACGCCCACACAGAAGAAAAAGCAGCGAGACTATTCTTCAAGTTTTTATTTTATTTTACTGTTTGCTTCGCGATGAGAGGAATAAGACATAATTCACCCCAAAAAGATGTGATGTGGTTGAGGATTTGAGAAATGGATTTCCTCAGAAAAAAGAATGAAGCACTTTATTCAGCAGAGATCATAAACATGAGTAAGTCTCTTTTTATTTATTTGTACTAGTTTTCACATAACGTGTAAACATTTTACTAGTTAGACTTTTTCCAAATACTTTTTCCAAACTATAATTCCTGACTAAATGTATAATCAAGTGAAACATTATGAAGTTTCAATAACAATATACAATACTATACCATTCAAAAGCTTGATGTAAATAATATAAATGTGACAAATAGAGATAACTCTAACAAATGTAAAAACAATGCAGTTCTTTCGATTTATTCCCCCTAAAAAAAACCTGAAAAATATTATCAGCTCTTTTCAACATTAATAATAATAATAATAATGATAATAAATGGGGTTTATTTGGTAGAAAATAAGATTGTTAAAAGGATTTCTGAAGGATTGTGTGACTAGAGAAAGGATGCCAAAAAATTTGCCCTCAGAGTGGCACAGTTGAATGAGAGGCTCATTATGCAGCTCATTATGCAGGCCTTTGTCTTCTCAGGTGTAAATCACAATGATATTCATGATAGTTGACGCCTACTCGCATATGACTTTTACCAACAAAAAGTGTTTTAGAAAATTTAAATCAATATATTGTTTTCTGTGAGTGAGTAAACAAGATGATTTTCACATCATTCAGATTGAAAAATTCTAGGCTACAAGCTCCAGTTCTCAACTTTTCCGGCAACCAATTTTATGTATGTGTTTTATTGCCTTATTCAAGTGATTTAACATTTTTAGTTTTTCACTAACCATGCATAACATTTTTTTTCTCAAAAATACAATCATGTACATGCATGCATTTCACATATTATTATAGCCCAGTTTGTGCTGATTACAGTGATATTAGACTTTACCCATTTAGATATTTATAAGAAAATGAAAAAAGCACAAATGTCAGGGCATGACAAAACTTATCAAGGCCCCAAAAATACCCTTAGACTCCAGAGGGTTAATAAAGCCAATCTCTCCCGTGAACTGCCAAAATACAGACAGCATGTTACATGTCCCACCAGGCACAGTAATATTTAATTTAATATTTTAATATATTTAACAGTAATAGTTTGTTTACTGTGTTGAGACGTGCTGCGTTTGGTCTCGTACTCTATCGCATACGTTGTCAGTGTTGTGCGCTTGCTTAGACCTTTGTTGTGATAAACAGTAAAGTGTGTACAAGCACCAGCCAAGAGAGTGTAAAGAAATACCCTTTGTGAGAAGCAGTTAAATCAGCGGGAGTTAAAAGCAGATCGTAAATGTATTTATTTCTTGTCTCATTAGTGTTTAGCGCAGTTGTCATTGCTAGGAAACACTTAAGCCCCCCAGTTAAGCCCTCCTCGTGTGAAGAACGAAGAGTGTAAAGACCATCGACTCTACCGTGCGACTCCACCAGGCAGGGACACCAGCAGGGAATATAAGTATTTTTTTGATTAATCTTTTTTCCTTTTCCTTGTTTCATTTCTGTTTCAGTTGTTTTTTGTTTATAACCAAATCTTACTATGTGTTTCCAGATCCCTACTATCATTACCACTCGTAAACCATGCAACACACAATGTAGACAGCGCAATCTTAACAACCTGCATACTGTGCCTATGTCTGCTAATACACTACTTTCTTTTCCTATTGGTCTCTGGAATTGCCAGTCTGCTGTAAACAAAACCGATTTCATTACTTGTATTATTAGTCATTCAAAGCTCAATCTCATGGCCCTAACAGAGACCTGGATCAAACCAGAGGACACTGCTACACCTGCAGCACTCTCCAATAATTTCTCATTTTCCCACTCTCCCCGTTTGACTGGAAGAGGTGGAGGTACTGGTCTGCTCATCTCTAATGATTGGAAATTTAATCCTTTACCATCTTTGGGTATCAACAGCTCCTTTGAATCTCATTCAGTTACTGTTACCTACCCTTTTAAAATACATTTTTTAGTTGTCTATCGACCCCCAGGACCACTGGGTAACTTTTTGGATGAATTAGATGTTTTGCTCTCAACCTTTTCTGAGGATGGTACTCCCCTAGTTATGCTTGGAGATTTCAACATTCATCTAGATAAACCTCTGTTTGCCGATTTCCACACTCTGCTTGCCTCTTTTGATCTCAACCGAGTGTCAACTACTGCTACTCACAAATCAGGCAACCAACTGGACCTTATTTATACACGAAACTGCTCTACTGATCATGTGATCATGATCATGTTCAGGTTACACTGCACACGTCGGATCACTTCCTCCTCACTCTTAACCTCAACATGATCCCCGACACATCACTTACCCCTCAACATGTCATCTTTCGACGTAACCTACGCACACTTTCACCCTCCCGGCTATCTGCAATGGTTTCATCTTCACTTCCTTCCCCTACACTGTTTGCATCTTTGGATGCTAACAGTGCTACTGATACTTTCTGCTCCACTCTTACATCTTGTTTAGACACTGTTTGCCCCTTATCTTCCAGGCCAGCCCGTAACACCCCTTCTGCCCCTTGGTTATCTGATGTTCTACGCGAACACTGTTCTAAGCTTAGAGCTGCTGAAAGGGTGTGGCGCAAGTCCAAAAATACTACTGATCAGTCACTCCTATCTTCTTTCTCTGCTAATGTCTCCTCTGCTAAAAGGACATACTACCATAACAAAATTAACAATTCATCTAACTCTCGCATGCTTTTAAAAAAAAATTCCTCACTTCTTTGTCCTCCTCCTCCTGCTTCATCTCTAATAGCTGACGACTTTGCAACGTTTTTCATAAATAAAATTAAACACGTTAGTGCACAATTTTCCACACCACAATCAGTCAGGCTCATATCACCAGCAAACTTGCACTCATTTACATCCTTCTCTTCACTCTCTGAGGCAGAAGTGTCAAAACTCATCCTTTCTAATCACCCTACAACTTGCCCGCTTGATCCTATTCCATCTGATCTTCTTCAAGCCATTTCTCCTGAAGTTGTACCTGCACTCACTCACATCATCAACACTTCTCTCCACACTGGTGTTTTTCCCTCATCATTTAGACAGGCACGTATAACTCCACTACTTAAGAAACCCAACCTCAACCCATCTCTTTTAGAGAACTACAGACCAGTTTCCCTTCTTCCTTTTATTGCAAAAACACTTAAACGAGCTGTGTTCAAACAAGTCTCTACATTTCTCACACACAACAATCTCCTTGACAGCAACCAATCTGATTTCAGAAGTGGACATTCAACTGAGACGGCCTTGCTCTCAGTTGTTGAAGCTCTAAGACTGGCAAGAGCAGAATCCAAATCTTCAGTACTTATCCTGCTTGATCTGCCCGCTGCTTTTGACACGGTTAACCACCAGATCCTCCTATCAACTCTACTGGCGAAAGGCATCTCAGGAACAACACTTCACTGGTTTGAGACTTACCTATCAGATTGGTCCTTCAAAGTATCTTGGAGAGGTGAGGTGTCCAAGTCTCAACATCTAACTACTGGGGGGCCTCGGGGCTCAGTTCTTGGACCACTTCTCTTCTCTGTCTACATGGCATCATTAGGTTCTGTCATTCAGAAACATGGCTTTTCATACCACTGCTATGCTGATGACACTCAACTCTACCTCTCATTCCATCCTGATGATCCGACGGTAGCTATTCGCATCTCAGATTGTCTAACTGACATTTCCTCCTGGATGATGGACCATCACCTTCAACTCAACCTTGCCGAGACAGAACTGCTTGTGATTCCAGCAAACCCATCGTTCCATCACAATTTCACCATCAAGTTAGGCACATCAACCATAACTCCTTCAAAAACAGCTAGAAGCCTTGGAGTTATGATTGATGATCAGCTGACTTTCTCAGACCACATTGCTAAAACTGTCCGATCCTGCAGATTTGCTTATTCAACATCAAGAAGATCAAGCCCTTTCTTTCAGAACATGCTGCACAACTCCTTGTTCAAGCTCTTGTTCTGTCCAGGCTGGACTATTGCAATGCCCTCTTGGCAGGTCTTCCAGCCAATTCTATCAAACCTTTCCAATTAATTCAGAACGCGGCAGCAAGATTAATTTTTAATGAGCCAAAAAGAATACACGTCACACCTCTGTTTATCAATTTGGACTGGCTTCCAATAGCTGCTCGCATAAAATTCAAGGCATTTATGTTTGCCTACTAAACTACCACTGGCTCTGCACCCTAAATGTGTTACTTCAGGCTTATGTGCCCTCTAGAAGCTTGCGTTTTGCAAGTGAACGTCGCTTGATTGTGCCATCCCAAAGAAGTTTTTAACTTACATGACTTTTAAATTAAATGTTCCCTTCTGGTGGAATGAACTCCCCAACTTAATCCAAGCAGCTGAGTCCTTAGCCATCTTCAAGAATCGGCTTAAAACACATCTCTTCCATCTTTATTTGACCCTCTAACTTTAACACTCACTATTCTAATTCAATTCTTTAAAAAATCTAACTACCTTTCTAATCTTTTTGTATTCTATTTTCTTTTCATTTATTATGCAATTGTATATTTATGTGTGTGTGTGTGTGTAAAGACCTCTAACTAGCTTGCTCTATTCTTTTATTTTTTTATTCTATCTGTTATCTTTTTATTTATTATATTAGTTAAAATCCCATGCGACGTGTACTGTGTTAACCTAACTGAGACTTATATATCATTGCTCTTTTTTTTGTTTTTGATTGCTTCCACTGTCTTCATATGTAAGTCGCTTTGGATAAAAGCATCTGCTAAATGAATAAATGTAAATAAATGTAATATATCGGATCACTGTTACACCACAATAACGGATGCATATCACTCTGTTCCACGAGCAGCTTTGGGTCCGATTCATCTTATACCGTCCTACAAGCAAAAACTTAAATCTGCTAAACCTGTAGTAAGGACTGTGAAGAGATGGACCAGCGAAACAGAGCAGGATTTACAATCTTGTTTTGACCTCACTAATTGGAGTGTTTTTGAAGCTGCTACCACCGATCTAGACGAACTCACATAGACCGTAACATCCTATGTTAGTTTCTGTGAGGATATATGCATTCCTACCAGGACTTATTTAACATTCAACAATGATAAGCCATGGTTTACAGTAAAACTCAGACATCTTCGTCAGGCCAAAGAGGATGCCTACAGAAATGGGGACAGGGTCTTGTACAATCAGGCCAGGAAAACACTGAACAAAGAGATTAGAGCAGCTAAAAAGACCTACGCTAAAACTTCAACTTCAACTTCAGTGTGGAGAGGTCTGAGAGCCATCACGAACTACAATCAATCAATCAATCAATCACCTTTATTTATAAAGTGCTTTAAACAAAATACATTGCGTCAAAGCACTGAACAACATTCATTTGGAAAACAGTGTCTCAATAATGCAAAATGATAGTTAAAGGCAGTTCATCATTGAATTCAGTGATGTCATCTCTGTTCAGTTTAAATAGTGTCTGTGCATTTATTTGCAATCAAGTCAACGATATCGCTGTAGATGAAGTGACCCCAACTAAGCAAGCCAGAGGCGACAGCGGCAAGGAACCGAAACTCCATCGGTGACAGAATGGAGAAAAAAACCTTGGGAGAAACCAGGCTCAGTTGGGGGGCCAGTTCTCCTCTGACCAGACGAAACCAGTAGTTCAATTCCAGGCTGCAGCAAAGTCAAATTGTGCAGAAGAATCATCTGTTTCCTGTGGTCTTGTCCTGGTGCTCCTCTGAGACAAGGTCTTTACAGGGGATCTGTATCTGGGGCTTCAGTTGTCCTGGTCTCCGCTGTCTTTCAGGGCAGTAGAGGTCCTTTCTAGGTGCTGATCCACCATCTGGTCTGGATAAGTACTGGATCCAGGCGACTGCAGTGACCCTCTGATCTGGATACAGACTGGATCTGGTGGCCACGGTGACCTCGGAACAAGAGAGAAACAGACAAATATTAGCGTAGATGCCATTCTTCAAATGATGTAGAAAGTACGGTGTTATGTGAAGTGTTTCCGGTTCACCTAATTAGCGCCAGAAGTGAATGAATGTAAACTTTATGAGTGAAAAGAGCGCCTCTCTGTGCATATCTCAGAAATCAGAGCGTTGCAAGAGTAATTATACCTATAATAATACATCATACACGTTATAGTATTTATATATATTTAAAAGGCAATGATTTAAAGCTTAGGCTACGATATGATACGAATGAATGGAATAAGCACAGCGCGCTCACAAATCAAACAGCTGCGCTGCACTTCTCAGTCTCTCAAAAACCAAATCAGTTCTCTCTCAGGAGTAGGCTAATAATCAGCTTAGATACGGATACATTGTCTACTTGTCCTACATGTTTGCATCTTTATCTTTTGCTGGTTTGCGCGGCACACACACATTTGTTTAGTGAAGTTCATTAGCATTAAGATAAAGTGAAAGTGAAAGTGTGAAAGTGAAGTGACATTCAGCCAAGTATGGTGACCCATACTCAGAATTTGTGCTCTACATTTAACCCATCCGAAATGCACACACACAGAGCAGTGAACACACACACACACACTGTGAGCACACACCCGGAGCAGTGGGCAGCCATTTATGCTGCGGCGCCCGGGGAGCAGTTGGGGGTTCGATGCCTTGCTCAAGGGCACCTAAGTCGTGGTATTGAAGGTGGAGAGAGAACTGTACATGCACTCCCCCCACCCACAATTCCGTCCGGCCCGGGACTAGAACCCACAACCCTTTGATTGGGGGTCCAACCCTCTAACCATTAGGCCACGACTTCCCCAACAAATGTTCTGCATAATGAAAATGTGCGCATTTAATGGATTCAGTCGTGTTCAAATGATCACCAAACGTTTGTCATGACATCTCTCTGCTTGCATGATAAATATTATTTTAGAAATTAATAATTATTTTAGTTTAACACGACATACTTGTTCAGTGATAACTACGAAAAAAATATAAAAAGTCATAACGGTCGTATCAAGTAACTGTACGATGTATCCGAATGCAGATAGGAAAAATGTTGTGATTGTTACAGATACAAATACTGGCTGTTACATGACAATTTAAATATGTCATAATTATAAAGTTTTTAAAATTTATATATGTAACTGTTGCATAAGGCTATAAATGAATAAGCGTTTATCAATTAAAAAAAAGATTTAGTGTTTTCATTTGCAATAGCATGAACCACAAGTAGTCGAGTAACTCAAGCATATTTTTTTATAAAAAAATCGGCTAGTAGAAATCAGTAGTCTTGCAACCCCTATACTGTACAACAATAATTAGTATTTCATTATTGTAAAGGGGACTTTTGAGGCGATCTAGGTGTAGACGTAAATAAAACACAATCTAACATAGAAAATTAAATTAGAAACATCTAAACTTTTCAGGTCGCAGCAAATGCACCGCTGGTCATGCACATCCTTTCCCGGAACAATACTGAAAGCTAAGATGGAGAAACAGATGATCAAGGATAGACTTTTTTAAATGAGTCTATTATCAGAGCTACTGAAAGGGATTTTAGTGCTGGAAATCCATTTATTATTTGCTGAAACTTATGCATCTTCATGGAGAGCGGGTCATGGTTGCCCAGCAACAGCAGACGCCACTGGAGCGCAAGCGCAAGCACAGAGCAGTGCTTTGGAAATAAGGAGAGCGGCGCGCCTAGCGTTTTCCACACGTTTTCAGTCGCGACATCATGCAAATGTGGTTTTGTTTTGAAGGATACATTTTTTTTTTTTTTTTTGCTGGACTCGGTCGAGACCAACTAGAAGACTTGGCGAGTCCAATGGCCAAGTCCGAGACAAGTCCGAGTGCAAATGCAACGACTCCGAGACAAGTCCGAGACGACAGAAAAATGTCTCGAGTCCGGACTCGAGTCCAAGACCGGACTCGAGTACTACAGCCCTACGAAGAACCATCACTTCTACCACAAAAGACTGCTTTTTAAGCTATCTTCCTGATGTATCCGAATTCCTTAGCATATCCAAAACCTCAGAACAACTTGATGATGTAACAGAAACTATGGACTCTCTCTTTTTTAGCACTTTAAATACAGTTGCTCCTTTACGCTTAAGGAAGGTTAAGGAAAACAGTTTGACACCATGGTATAATGAGCATACTCGCACCCTAAAGAGAGCAGCCCGAAAAATGGAGCGCAGCTGGAGGAAAACAAAACTAGAAGTATTTCGTATTGCTTGGCGGGAAAGTAGCATATCCTATAGAAAAGCATTAAAAACTGCTAGATCTGATTACTTTTCTTCTCTTTTAGAAGAAAACAAACATAACCCCAGGTATTTATTCAATACAGTGGCTAAATTAACGAAAAATAAAGCCTCAACAAGTGTTGACATTTCCCAACACCACAACAGTAATGACTTTATGAACTACTTTACTTCTAAAATCGATACTATTAGAGATAAAATTGCAACCATTCAGCCGTCAGCTACAGTATCACATCAGACAGTGCACTATAGACCCCCTGAGGAACAGTTCCACTCATTCTCTACTATAGGAGAGGAAGAATTGTATAAACTTGTTAAATCATCTAAACCAACAACATGTATGTTAGACCCTATACCATCTAAGCTCCTAAAAGAGGTGCTTCCAGAAGTCATAGGTCCTCTTCTGACTATTATTAATTCCTCATTGTCATTAGGATCAGTCCCCAAAACCTTCAAACTGGCTGTTATTAAGCCTCTCATAAAAAAGCCACAACTTGACCCCAGAGAACTTGTTAATTATAGACCAATCTCGAATCTCCCTTTTCTGTCCAAGATACTAGAAAAGGTGGTATCCTCACAATTATATTCCTTCTTAGAGAATAATGGTATATGTGAGGATTTCCAGTCAGGATTTAGACCGTATCATAGTACTGAGACTGCTCTCCTTAGAGTTACAAATGATCTGCTCTTATCATCTGATCGTGGGTGTATCTCTCTATTAGTTTTATTGGATCTTAGTGCTGCGTTTGACACAATTGACCACAACATTCTTTTGCATAGACTTGAAAGCTTTGTTGGCATCAGTGGAAGTGCATTAGCATGGTTTAAATCGTACTTATATGACCGCCATCAGTTCGTAGCAGTGAATGAAGATGTATCATATCGATCACAAGTGCAGTATGGAGTACCTCAAGGCTCAGTACTAGGGCCGATAGTCTTCACGCTTTATATGTTACCCTTGGGAGATATCATCAGGAAACATGGTGTTAGTTTTCACTGTTATGCTGATGATACGCAGCTCTATATTTCCTCGCAGCCTGGTGAAACACACCAATTTTAAAAACTAATGGAATGCATAGTCGATATAAAAAATTGGATGATGAGTAATTTCTTACTGCTAAATTCAGAAAAAACAGAGGTGTTAATCATAGGGCCTAAAAACTCTGCTTATAATAAACTAGAACACTGTCTAAGACTTGATGGTTGCTCTGTCAATTCTTCGTCATCAGTTAGGAACCTAGGTGTGCTACTTGATCGCAATCTTTCCTTAGAAAGCCACGTTTCTAGCATTTGTAAAACTGCATTTTTCCATCTCAAAAATATATCTAAATTACGGCCTATGCTCTCAATGTCAAATGCAGAAATGTTAATCCATGCATTTATGACTTCAAGGTTAGACTATTGTAATGCTTTATTGGGTGGTTGTTCTGCACGCTTGGTAAACAAACTACAGCTAGTCCAAAATGCAGCAGCAAGAGTTCTTACTAGAACCAGGAAGTATGACCATATTAGCCCGGTCCTGTCCACACTGCACTGGCTCCCTATCAAACATCGTATAGATTTTAAAATATTGCTTATTACTTATTAAGCCCTGAATGGTTTAGCACCTCAGTATTTGAATGAGCTCCTTTTACATTATACTCCTCTACGTCCGCTACGTTCTCAAAACTCAGGCAATTTGATAATACCTAGAATATCAAAATCAACTGCGGGCAGCAGATCCTTTTCCTATTTGGCGCCTAAACTCTGGAATAACCTACCTAACATTGTTCGGGAGGCAGACACACTCTTGCAGTTTAAATCTAGATTAAAGACCCATCTCTTTAACCTGGCATACACATAACATACTAATATGCTTTTAATATCCAAATCCGTTAAAGGATTTTTAGGCTGCATTAATTAGGTAAACCGGAACCGGAAACACTTCACATAACACCGTACTTTCTACATCATTAGAAGAATGGCATCTACGCTAATATTTGTCTGTTTCTCTCTTGTTCCGAGGTCACTGTGGCCACGAGATCCAGTCTGTGTCCAGATCAGAGGGTCACTGCAGTCACCCGGATCCAGTACGTATCCAGACCAGATGGTGGATCAGCACCTAGAAAGGACCTCTACTGCCCTGAAAGACAGCGGAGACCAGGACAACTAGAGCCCCAGATACAGATCCCCTGTAAAGACCTTGTCTCAGAGGAGCACCAGGACAAGACCACAGGAAACGGATGATTCTTCTGCACAATCTGACTTTGCTGCAGCCTGGAATTGAACTACTGGTTTTCGTCTGGTCAGAGGAGAACTGACCCCCCAACTGAGCCTGGTTTCTCCCAAGGTTTTTTTTCTCCATTCTGTCACCGATGGAGTTTCGGTTCCTTGCCGCTGTCGCCTCTGGCTTGCTTAGTTGGGGTCACTTCATCTACAGCGATATCATTGACTTGATTGCAAATAAAAACAGACACTATTTCAACTGAACAGAGATGACATAACTGAATTCAATGATGAACTGCCTTTAACTATCATTTTGCATTATTGAGACACTGTTTTCCAAATGAATGTTGTTCAGTGCTTTGACGCAATGTATTTTGTTTAAAGCACTATATAAATAAAGGTGATTGATTGATTGATTGATTGAACTCCAAGCAGTGCTCAGGGACAGAGACTTTGGGGTTTTTCACAGTCTTTTCACAAATAGTCTTTTGCTTGGTGCAAGCTTTGTGGGCTAAGTTCCGTAACTCTTGTGTAGTCCTGTTACGTGGACAAGCTGGGACTCTGAGATGAAAACTCCAACTGGCATGTAGGTTTAGGAGGAACAGAGTTTTTAAGTTGACAACCTGTTCCATACCTGGTTCGTTGCATGCTCGGAAGTAGGCTTTTCGTAGCTGAATACAGAAAGTCTGTGGGTTTTCAAATCGGCCTGTTTGAGGTCCATAGCGATAAGGAGCCCATGGTCTGAGTTTGGATCAGAGAATTCAAGAATCAAAGTCTGTAGCAGTTGCTGGTAGTACGCTTTGACAGTCTCTGGTTGACGATCCAGAAAACAATGCACATTACGGCTGGACATGATTTTTAACAGGTACAATGTGTTCACATCTGTCATGTTGGCGACAGTTTGCAAATGAAAGTCAATGGCTTGTAAAGAAGCATGAACGTCATGTCCTCCTGCAGGATCTGGATTGGATGTAGAGATGCTTCTGGCTAGCTTGTGAAGTTCTCTGTGAGCAGTGCAGGGTTTAGTGACATGCTTTCTCTGGAAGGGTTCTCTCCCCTCCGTTGTTGACAGGTGTTCTTGTAAGCTGGCTGGTGATTTCTTGAGCCGTGAGCTTACACCCCCTTTTTCAGCTCTGGGTTCTTGGCTGAAAGGGTTGGAGTGGCGGGCCGGGAGAAACTTTGTGGTGTGCGTTTCTCCGATGCAGCCACTCTGTAATCTGTGAGATTGTCTCAGTTCTGTGTGAACAGTGTCAAGTTCATCTGGGAGCTTGTCTCTCTGCAGAGTAAGCTTGTTGAATTTAGCTCGGTCCACTTGCAAGTGTGTTTTGCAGGCCCAGGTTTTATAGTCTCTTTCTTTCAGTTCAGTCTCTGCTCCTTTTAGGAGAGCGCCACCTTGCTGGAGTTTTTTGTTGAGTTCTTTTCTGGCTTCTCTCTCCAGCTGTTCTTTTTGATCTGTGTCGAGGCGAAGATCTTGCAGGGCACTGTGAAGTCTTTCAACTCCTTTCTGTAGCTCTGGATCTGTTGTCCTCTTTCTCACGCTGGTTCTGGGTCTCGAGGAGGAGCTGATCAAGATGACTCTGGGTTGGGGCCTGGTCCTTCCAGGCCTCCTCCGCGATGTTGCTCCGTTCACTGAGCCGTGCCTGGGTGACGAGAATGTGAACTAGGCCTCTGAAGATCCTGGCGAATTCTCTGTAGTAGTCGCTTTGGTTTGGATCGCGTGCCATCAGTTCATCTAGCTCGGTGTCTAGTTGCTCTGGGTGCTGCTAGTTACTGGCGTCCTTGGGCAGGAAGGGGGTCGTCACTGCTTTCAACCATGTCGAGAGGTGACCCCCATGGACTGCTGGACTGGATGCCTGGAACATCCTGATTCTCTGTCGGTGATCGAAGCACAGCACACACACACAAAAAGACCAATGCAAGTTCGTTCTACGTTTAACAAGCTATATTCATACGGGCTGTGCCGTTTATGAGAATTTTGGGGCTAACTGATGCAAACAGTCAGACAGTTAAGTAGCCAATTAACTTGGGTCAACGAAGGACCTGAAATGGAGATTTGACAGGCAGTAGCCTAGCGGGTCGTGTGATGACACCGGCTGCTGGTTGGCTCTACGATTTAACTTCGTGTTGGTGGCTCTCAGGTTACTGTCTCTATGTGAAATGAAAGAAACAAATCACAACAGAACAGAGGGTAGAAAAAGATCAAAGTGAAACAACACTTGAAATGAGATAAAAACAATAGAAACACAATGTGTTAGTGAGAATAAGGAGGCCTAAGCTTACTGCTAGGTTTTAAGATAGGGCCAACAGGTGAGTGGGCTATCTGGGTAGGAAACCTAGAAATATGGTGTGGCTTAAAGAAGCAAAAGGGTCAAACACTTAAAATATATCCGGGGGAATATCTAATATTCTGTGGCTTATAATAAGTGGATGGGTTTTATCACATTTGGTTCACCTGGGTGAATTGAAGTCATTCAGGTGAAAACCAGTGGCTTGGTCAACCTCTCCGGCGCACCCCAAACACTCAACCGCAGTGTCCCCGGTCCTCCGTTACAGTCTCGAACGGCTTGTGACTTTTAGCACAACCTTTGTAGTGCCAAAATTGCTGATGTCTCCACCCGCGTGCCGCTAACGGACAGAGACAAGAGGAACAGAGTTTCACTCGCAGCCAGTATCGGTAACACCGGTCGGGCAGCCCTGCTCACTGGAAACCTGAGATGGCTGTCCAATCACCAAGGGAGTTCTACAATCAAATACACAAAGGATGTATTTGCTTCTCTGTCTTTAATCTTCTGAGAAGAAAACTTAATTCAAATTAAAAATTCTAAACTGGTTTAAATCAAAATTTAAAATAAGCATGTAAGAATTAAAAGGAAAATCTGAATAATATCCTATAATAACCCATGATAGCTTGTTAGTTATCATTAATAATTATGAAATTAATCAAACAGGGTGAGATTAATCAAAAAGGGTAAAAGTGGACATGCAATTCAAAACAGAATGGGAAAGAAAGAGGTCTGTTGGTCGATTTAACAGGAGGCTGCCACTAGATGGCTTACCTTCTAAGTGGGTCAATCAGTAGTTGACCTGAAACATCTAGATTTCCACTATTAAACAATTACATTTTAATTCAAATCATGTTTGAACCAAACTCAAAGTAAATGTAAACAGTCAAAGGCAGGGAAAATTCTTTTGTTTCCCTGTAATAATATTCGCACAAGCAAAGCTGTAAATGCAAATAATTATCGAGAATTTAAACATCTAATTCAAATACATCACAGAGGATTAGAAATTAGCAATCAGAACGCATTATCTGAAATGGCCACAGGATGGCGACTTTGCACTCATGCAAGCTGGAATCAGAAAGCAGGGCGTAACCTGAAATTTCTGAACCACGAATTCCCTCTGGTGTTTAGATAGCGGAATTACAATTTCAATATGACTTAGAAATTATCTGATCGTTTGTCAGGCTGATTTTCTGCATCAAAAATCACAAGTAACAAACAGAAAGTTTTGATTCTGTGGTGCTATATTAAACATAGGGTGAAGGAAGGATCCGTTCACTTCCAAAACACAAATGTAACAAAACAGGAATTTTCCATCTGTTGACTCCAATAGACATTTATCAAAATATCACTTATGATTTAAATGTTTTAGGTTTAAAAATCGGGTAGCTAAGCCAATTTTAGACCAGGAGTTTTTATCGTTTATTTTTATTTTTTTTGAATGTCATGTGGTTCACCACAAATTCAATAACGATATTTAATAAGCAAGGCCTTTTTAACTGAATCAGAGGAACATCGCTCATGTTCAGATTTACATGTTGCAACTAATAAAAGATTTCTTTATCTTTTAATTATTCATATTAAAATGTTCTCACTGTAAAAAGATTTTGGTCTTTCTTAACAGGATACTTTTAACATTATACTGCAGTTTACTTTCATTAAAAATAACAGTGACTATACAGTTAAGTTTCCTTAAATACCTAACGTGCTGACTGACCAGCTTTTTGCCTCAGTTATCTCAGTTGCCTTGCCACTTATCTCACAAGTAACGTTACATAATTTCATAGCGCACTTGCAGAAATTATTAAAAACCATATACACAGATTGATTGCTCACAAAACGACGTTTGAAATGCCCGCGTTATCTCCACCAAAAATGTAACAACAATGAGTTTTACATAATAATTAACTCAAATGATATATAGGGAATTTGAGTAATTAATCAGGAATATGATTAATATATATCTCAGATGACAGTTACATTAAATTTTATTGATTATGAAAAATAGCTCAATTGTCTATACCAATAACTAATTACAGGGCACTGTAACTTACTCATTAATATGTCAATATTCCATTCCTCATATCAATTATTGTGATATCTCTTACTGTAAATTACTGAAAATCAAACAGTGGTTTGTCCAGCAAACCAGATTGACCTATCAATTTTCAATAAAAGTTATCGCTTCTTATAATTCAAGGAAAAATATTCTCTGGCCATGAAAACATTATCCTATCCTTATGATAAATTTAGTTTCTAAATTTAAAGCTTGTAGCTAAAGATCAGACCTTTCAGTGACTCGTAATGTGAGTGGGGTGGAGTCCAAGCCAATCATGAATATAGGGTTTTTAATAATTCAACTAGTGATACATCAAAACTACAAATCACACAGAGAAAATATGCGTATGACAATACAGACAGTAACCTTTATACAAGACATAACGGAATCCAAATAAAAGAGAGAGAGAGAGAGAGAGAAAGAGAGCAAGCGAGCGAGAGAGAGAGAGAGAGAGAGAGAGAGAGAGAGAGAGAGAGAGAAAATGGAGAAAGCGAGAGAGATCACAGAATGAGCTCAGGTATGAAAATCAGTCAGTAACCTTTTTGGAAGCCAACAACAATCAGATCATAGCAACACTTTAAAGCAGCATTTAAATCTCCATAGAGAACGATACTTGCATGGCCCAGTGGGTGAGCGTGGTACCGGCGACGCGCGTGTGATGTGCGGGTGAGCTGCTCTGGATCTCGGCGTGGTCCTTTGTGGCAAAGGGATGTTTGTTCATCTTCGCGCGGTATTTGAAAGGTTCAACAAACAATGTTCCAGAATTCGCCTTCCTTGTGTGGAGAGGCGAATAGTCGAATAAACTTAGTAAAGAAAAGAAAACAAACAACAAAAACGAAAGCTTCCAAAGGAGCCATGAAAATGACTTTCCTTTCCTCAGTCCCTGTGCTGAGGGGGACGGCGAAATGAGCGCGGCCCAAGGCCTCGCGGGAGCGACGTTGGTCGCAGCATGTGTGAATTTGAAGCGAGTCAGCGTAAGAAGAGACCAGGCGATGTGAGCGTCAGGCCGCGCCGAGGGACTCATGGGAGCGACGAGGGTCGCACAGGAGAGCAGCGTGTCCAAGAACCAAGAACGAGAAGAAGAGAAAGAGAGGGCGGATCTTGTCCGGTCGGTTCTTATGGCTTGGGATGGTTCACACCTCTTTTTGCGTAAACACCCAATGAACGTCCGCGATCTGAAGCGGGGGAAAAGTTTCTTTGTCTCTGTGGAAAGTGATTTAGGGGTTGTCCGATTTCATCAGGGATATTCTAGCAAGTTGTAATTCCAGATTAAATACATTTTTCATTACTTTGCTCTAGATAAATGGGTCTGTCAAAGCATGACAATTACACAGACACCAAAAATAATATATATAAATGATCAAAACATGAAGTTACATTCAAATGCAGAATTACACACATTTAAAGATTTGATTAACACATGATAACACTGCAGATAGTCCCAATTTATATGGGAAACCCCTAATGTACCAAAAAGAAATACGTAATACATTTAGAAAACATAAAAACAAAAAGGTAATGGTTTAGAATGCATTGGGAAAAGAAACCAGTGATTTGGCTTCTCTCCTGTCCTGTTGCCCTGTGTGGTCGTAAAATTTTACGAGCTGCAGGAGTGTGAGGGTTGCAGAACATGGCTCTCTTTGACAAAGTTAAAATGATTCTTCTGAGAAACAATTCCAATTTATACGCTAGAAAAATTATAATCCTTGCATAACAAGGATTAACCATGGTACACACAAAACATATTCAAAAAACATATTAATAAAATGATGAAAGTAAGGAACTTCTACGAAAGGTTTCCTTTGTCTCCAGTGTTGAGGAATTTGGGGGGGTTTTCAGGTCTCCTTTGAGGCTCGCATGGGTATCGTAAAATAATTTAAGTCCAGCCAGGCTGGCGCCAGGCCAGGCATTTAGTTCAAAAGGTTTCATTTGCATGCCTGAATTTAACCCATGAATCGATGATCTGCATATCCGTTACAACCATCATCCCAACAACCCTCCAGACCAAGCTGACCCAGCTCTCTGTCCCCAGCTCTATTTGTCAGTGGATCACCAGCTTTCTGACAGATAGGCAACAGTTAGTGAGACTGGGGAAATTCATGTCAAACAGCTGCTCCACCAACACTGGCGCCCCTCAGGGATGTGTTCTCTCTCCTCTGCTCTTCTCCCTGTACACCAACGACTGCACCTCTAAAAACCCCTCTGTCAAGCTCCTGAAGTTTGCAGACGAGACTACAGTCATCGGCCTC
This sequence comes from Carassius auratus, assembly GCF_003368295.1. Classification (NCBI taxonomy): domain Eukaryota; kingdom Metazoa; phylum Chordata; class Actinopteri; order Cypriniformes; family Cyprinidae; genus Carassius; species Carassius auratus. Next base: position 27,123 of record NW_020523868.1, on the reverse strand, counting down.
ATCCAGGATGAGTCTGCTTACAGACAGGAGGTTGAGCAGTTGGCTGTCTGGTGCAGTCTTAACAACCTGGAGCTTAACACGCTCAAAACAATGGAGATGATCGTGGACTTTAGGAGAAACCCCCCTGCACTTTCCCCACTCACCATCATGAACAGCACTGTGGCTGCAGTGGAGTCATTCAGATTCCTGGGAATCACCATCTCTCAGGACCTTAAGTGGGACAATCACATTGACTCCATTGTGAAAAAGGCCCAGCAAAGGTTGTACTTCCTTCGCCAGCTGAGGAAGTTTAACCTGCCACCGGAGCTGCTGAAACAGTTCTACTCAGCCGTCATGGAGTCTGTACTGTGTACTTCAATAACTGTCTGGTTTGGTTCAGCAACAAAATCAGACATCAGAAGACTACAGAGAACTGTTCGGACTGCCGAAAGGATTATTGGTGCTCCTCTGCCCACCCTTCAAGAACTGTATACATCCAGAGTGAGGAAAAGGGCTCAGAAAATCACTCTGGATCCCACACATCCAAGTCACCCCATCTTTGAACTTTTGCAATCTGGTCGGCGCCTCAGAGCCGCAAGAACAGTTAAATGTTCCTTATTTATGCTTATAAACGTGCAATATCCTTATATTTATTTGTTAACCCTCCATCCTAGAACATTCCTGCATCTCAATCCTATTCCATTATCATTTATAGCACAATTGTTTATACACTTATTTATTTATTTTTTTTCTGTGTGTTTTTGTCTCTGTGTACTCCGGTGAGCTTATGTCACTAAAACAAATTCCTTGTATGCGCAAGCATACTTGGCAGTAAAGCTCTTTCTGATTCTGATTTCTGATTCTGAACGATTTTTGCAAATCTAGAATGATTCAATTCGATTCGATTCACAATTAAAATTTGATTCGATTAGATTATAATGATCCGATTCTGCATTCTTTAAGTGCATTCACAGGATTATTTAAATGTTTGCCCTAAATTATTAAAATTCTTAGTCAGGGGTCAAATTTTCAAGAGTTTAAGAGTATTATGTATAGGCTAACATTTTGTCACACTAGGGGTGTAGCCATCATTTCAGAAGTGACAGAACTGTCAAATACAATCATTTTATGTATGTAGCAATGTTTTTACACAGTCAATGATGTACCCTATATATTATCATAATTATTATTTTATTTATTTATTTTTTACAAGGAATTAGCTTTTTTTATTACTTTTAATTCACTGTAAGAAATAAAATACACTGCTGTACAATAATCAATCATTTGTAATCGATTTTTTTTTCCTATTATATACTAGGCTACATTTAATAAGCAATTATTTTAATTGTCCGCACAGAATAAGGTAGAAATATACTTTATAGTTTCTGTACTGTAATTAATTATATGTCAATTAGCACTGCATCATTCATAAATTGTATGTGTTTTTTTTTCATCAGTTCATTCTGCTTTTATTCAGTTTAGCTGTAGATATAGCCTGGCACGTCTATGAGAGCGAGATCAGTTCTATTTCAGTGTGAAAACGTCTTCATCTCATTTTCACAAAATAAAATTCTATAGTTGGTTAGCTATTTAACTTTTCCTCTCCATCAGCGAATGATGATTTTGAGAGAAAACACACCCGTTATCTGTTTGCTAAAGCAACGAATGCTACTTTCACGCAACTGATTTTTTTTATAAACCTTGCGCTCTTATTTCAAGGTCGTCATTAATGCTGTGGTTATTTTAACAGTTTCCTTTATACATTCAGTTCATCAGCATTGTTTTATAATTCACATTTATAATTCAATGGAACTGTGCGTATGATTTAGACACTTACATTTCTACTCCGTCCATGCAATAAATACGGCTTTCGACTGCTCAGGTAATACCGTTGGTAAGAGAGCCATTGACAAACTACAGAAAAGTAAAACTACTTAGTATTACTGGCCACGAGTCCTATATCACACATCAGCTGCGTCAGAGACGAACGGAGCGCGAGCACATGAGCGCAATCGGCGGTAAACAGTGGAGCACGTGAAGGACAGATAAGAGGCACGATTCACGAACACTCTTCAAGGTCTCCATTAATTCGTGCGTGTAGTAATTTAGGGTGTACTCACACTAGCCAGTTTGAACCGTGCCCGAGTGCGTTTGACCACCAAAGCGCGGTTCGTTTGACTAATGTGAGTGCTCCGAACCGTGCCCGGGCGCGGCTCGATTGGCCGGCCCTGGCCCGATTGGAAGAGGTGGGCCAGGGCACGGTTCAGTTGGACTCGGGCGCGGTTCACATGCAGTGTGAGCGCAAACCATGCTGGAGCACGGAAAAGGACGCATTGCGACACGGTTTTGCGACGCTTCAAAACCAACATGGCAGGGAAAGGGTCGCTTTGTTCTACGGCAGAGGTGCAAAACGCATTAAAACTAAAAACTGCAAAGTACTTGCTGCACTTCAGCTGGTACCTTGCAAACATCCTCATACGAGCAGCACGATTACGTGAAAATTTTCGCGCCACTATGGCGACACATCTGTTTAACAACAGGCTGTGAGAGGGCTGTGGACCAAACGACACAAAATTATCCAGAAAGAAAACAGAGCGATGGACTCCATTGTGTTCAGAGAGCACCGCTCTTCCTGTTTATCTCGAAACAGTCGCACCATAATGAAGTAAGCGTGCTCCGGCACGAATGCTGAAACCCTATATGTGAGTGCAGGCCAGAGGGGGAGTGGGGAGGGGGGACAATCGTAATCGGGCCCGGTTCATGGCAACTGTGCCTAGTGTGAGTACACCCTTAATGTGTATATATTTTGAAAGCATTGAATCGCTATAGAAATCGCGATTCATTTGATTCTTAGCGTTTTGAATCGATTACTGTCCGAGATCGGCGATTCACAATTCAAAAATCATGTTTCAAGATCGATGCATATGAATCGACAGGGTTTGAATCGTTACACCCCTACATGGAATGTATATTGTGGAAAATGGGAGAAGAAAGTTTTTGATGGAGATAAATGTGAAAACCATATACAAAATGAGGGTCAGAAAGGAAATCAAAGTGCCTGCATCAGAGGCGGTATGGCCAAGACTCTTTCCTGATATGAAGGTAAAAGACAATATGGAGAAACTTAAATATCAAATACAATGGACTGGACTGTGAGAATTTGGACTTTAAGCTACGACACAGAATTTATACAAAGGTGATAATTAATTAAATGAACAGAAATGTGAGTAGAGAATGTGATATGTGAGACAGAGGCAGAAACTTTGATGCACATTTTCTTTGAGTGCAAGGAACTTGAGCTTCTTGCAAAAATGAAAAAAAAACTGATAAAAGATGGAATAGGAAAGGAGTTTGCAGAGGATGAGTGGAAAAACTTTATGTTTGGAGAATGTGCAAATTATAAGGATAGAAAGGTGAATTTTTGGAATTTGATTGAGTAATGCAAGATATGCAATATGGGTGAGGAGGAATATGGCATACTTTGAGAGAAAGTAGATGTGATTGAAATGTTCAAGAGTATTGTTAGAAAGAATGTGTATATAATGTGAAAATACCTAAACAAAGATGAATTTGAAAGCGCATTTGTGATCTGTCACGAAAACCAGTGACACAAGTCGGCAGCACAACTTTCGAGCAAAATGAGAAAGCGTTTTTTTTTTTTTTTTTTTTTTTAAATTGGTGATTTTAGTTTTTTTTGCAGAATCTGTTAGTTGATATCACAAAGAAGCCTCTGCGTGTTTGAGATAGCAGTATTGGTATATTTAAAAGCGTACATTTTGAGTTTGAAATCAGCTTGTTTGTCGGAGATTCTAGCACGCAGTAGGGGCGTTTCATTGTCTGTCTGTCCCCCGAGGGAAGCGTGGCTACTTAATATGCAGCGCTCTGGCCGGCTCTAGCTGATATCAAAATTAAATGAAGATGGACCCTGCAAAGATGAAAGCAGACGAGCTGAACCGTGGCCGTTACCCCGAAAATGTTTTGAAGTACTTCTTCGACAAGCCGGATGCTTATAAACAAGCTCTCACTGATTCTGAAGACGATCTGAGCAACGATGAAAGCGGCATAATAAGACTGTATAATATCCCTAATCTACAACTGAGCGAAGATGACGACGAGGAAGAATGTATTGGACTGGCGTCAGACAAGTTGGACCATAAGATATCAGAGGCTAAATGATAGTAACATTTGATGGGGATAAAGACAGAGAAATGAGGAAAATCCATAACATTTAGAGGCAAACAGACGCACAGTGCAACCTTCGTAGATGGTTACATCCACAAAGAAGACCCCGACAAAGAGAAAGTATGCCCGAACGACTTTTCATTGGAGGCATCGAGATCTGCAAGAATACTTTTGTTTCTTATGGGGTGAGTTTCCATAAACATCAAAGTTTGTCGTTTTGTGTTCATTCTAAGAACACGTACACGTTATCTCATGTTTAGTCCATGTTTAGACCTTCCCATATCTACCTATTGTTATTAGCTAGCTCATCGGTTATCACAGAATCCTGTTAAAAAAGTCCTAATGCTACACAATGAAATCAATTCACCAAGTTTTATATAGAAAACCAGCAAATAACAAATAAAATTAGCATCAATATGTACTTTTTGTTTACATAAACAGTAAAATAATGACATTAAAAATGATGGCCACATTTGAAAGATTAAAGATTTTTATAAAAAGATAAAATACATATTTCAGCCTCTAAATCATTTTTATAAAAGTCAAAAAAGATAAATTACTGACAATTACAATGCACATTCTCCTTTATTATTAATAGTATGTAGGGCTGTGACAGTTGCCGTGACAACCGCGTCACCGCGGTGGTCGGTTGCTACTGCGTTTGTCTACTGCCACTGGCGGTAGTGCACGTGACGTCACAAACTCTATCTGGAGCATAATATAGCCTATATAAAATATATTACATGCATGCACAGTTTAAGTCAGCTTTAATCACCTTTTTTGGTAATTCCATGAACACTGCTTCATATAGTTTATTTCGCAGTTTGATATGAAAGGATACGCACAAAGGAAGCGTGCACCGTCTTTGAGCACAGGACCATCTGCGCTCGCTTAACTTGCACCTGATAATAAAGTGAAGTGGAGCGCGTGTCTGAAACGTTTCCTGTTCAGTCATTCTGACTGCGACTGAATAAATTCACTTCTTGCCATGAGAAAAAGTGACAGAAGCAGCAGGTGTGAGTGGATGGCCATCCCTGCCACCGTCGTAATATAATTTGAATACGTTAAACTGGAAAAAAATTATCGCTTTCGTTAATGAGCAAATTTTGACACTAATGTTATATACAGTGTTGTGCCTGAACGCGTTCATTGAACGATAGTTCATGAACTCGTTCATATTTTTGGCGAACGTGAACTGAATGTGCTGTATTAATGCCTGATGAACGTTACTGTCAACTCGTTCATGTGGTTCATTGTGTCTACTTTTTCAAACTCGTCCTAGACGGTTTGTCCGATTTTCACGAAAATGTTGATTCGTCTAACCGTTCTCGAATGACACGTGAAAAAATATGACGAAAAGCACGCAAAAATACACGTGAGGCTATATCTCGGCAACGGTTTGGCGTATTGAGACCAAACTTGGTGTGTGTTATAATAAGCATGACCTGAGACTACCTGCAGTGTTTCAACACAGCGCCGCCTAGTGGTCAGGAGATATGAAAAACGCACATTTTGGCTTATAACTTCTGAATGGTTTGGCCAAAAAAAAAAAAAAAATTATCACACAACAGGTCTCTTTAGATTCAGTGAGTCATGTCGAGTCGAATGATATCCAATTTTCCTGTGTCGGCCATTTTAGGCGTCGGCCATTTTGAATTATGTTTTAAAATGCTGTATTTTATGAACGCAGCATCGTATCGTTTCACAAATAATTACAAAAAATATTCGGCTCCATGCCCTGAAGGTACTCAAAAAGTTTGGTGGCAGCGCCACCTTGTGGCCAAGAGTTATAATGAAATATCACATAAATGCTAATAACTTTTGAATAAATTAGACTATTAAAATTAAAATGGTCTCCCTAAATTCTGTGGATCATGCCGAGAGCATTGATACCAATTATGCTTAAATTGGCCATACTTCCTGTCCGCCATTTTGATTAATGTTGAAAACCTACTTTTTCGAACTCCTCCTAGACCGTTAGTCCGATTTTCACCAAATTTGAGGGGAATCATCTTCAGACCATGCTGGCATAAAGTTATGGATTTCGTCTCGATATACGAAACAGTTCTCATTTACCGCATCAACGAATGTACTGGAAGGGTGCCAAAATGCATTTGAGGCTGTATCTCTGCAACGCTTTGACATATTTGCACCAAACTTTGTATGTGGCATCGCCACCTCACACTGACCATGCCACATAAATTTGGTAACAGCGCCACCTATTGGTCAAGAGTATTTAACCATTCAATAACCATGAATAATTACACCTTTAAAAATGCTAATAACTTTTTATTGCATTACCCTATTTGAATGACTGGTCTCAAAATATTCCCTGGCTTATGCCGATAACATAGATACCAAATATGCCAGAGTAAGCTGAACTTCGGGTCCGCCATTTTGATTTATGTTGATAATGTACTCTGTTACGAACGTAACCTCGGTTCCCTGAGATACGGAACGAGTACTGCGTATGGGGAAAAGCTCCTTTTTTCCCTCGATACTGAAGCCTTTTTTCAATAACGCAGTGCAACTGCACTGTCATTGGTTTAATCTGTCAACTTTTTTAAACCAATGACAGCGCCGCATAGCTGCGCGAGCCTGTGGCGATGCAGCGTGCCAAAGCCCGCCAGAATGGGCGGGGCGAATGGCTATATAAGCAGGCAATCGCCAGAGGAAATCAGGTCATACGACTGAAGCGACGACACTGAACCCGCAGCCTCGCGGCAGGCATATAACGCAGTACTCGTTCCGTATCTCAGGGAACCAAGGTTACGTTCGTAACAGAGTACGTTCCCTTTCGATACTTCACTCATACTGCGTATGGGGAACGAATTTAACCGCGCCGTGCCACAGAAGGGAAAGACAAGACTTATCTTGAACACCCTGGGGTCCAGAGGATAAGTGAGAGGGCCAGAGCCATCGAACCCTTCACACTACACTGCTAAGAGGGAGCTAGCTCCCTGGAGGTGGTATGATGACAGAGTCTGCTAGAGGCCGTCGTATCAAACCGAAAGAACCCGAGCATGCAAGATCGGGATATCCAAGTTATAGAATCTGACAAAAGTGGACGGTGAGGACCAGCCGGCCGCCTCACAGATGTCCTTGATAGAGACACCACTAGACCAGGCCCATGAAGAGGCCATCCCTCTAGTAGAGTGGGCTCTTACTCCTATGGGGCACTCAAGGCCCATAGAGGAGTAACATAGAGCAATAGCTTCAACTATCCAACGCGAGAGGCGTTGCTTTGAGACCGGAGACCCCTTGGTGCGGCCACCAAAGCAGACAAAAGCTGGTCAGATTGCCTGAATGGCTGTGACTGCTCAATGTATATCCTCAAAGCCCTCACTTTTTACCTGTGCTCTGAATGGCGTTGAGAGCACTTTAGGTACGTAGCCATGCTTGGGTTTTAAAATGACCTTAGAGTCATTGGGCCCAAACTCAATGCATGCAGGGCTCACTGAGAGGGCCTGCAAATCGCCAACACGCTTGACCGATGCTAGAGCAAGTAGCAGAGCAGTTTTGAGTGTTAGGGGCCGAAGGTCAGCTGACTGCAGCGGTTCAAAGGGAGGTCCTTTGAGTGCTCCAAGGACCGTGTGAAGGTCCCAAGTGGGAACGGTGAGAGGACGTGGGGGCTTCAACAACCTAGCACCTCTCAAGAAACGCACAATGAGGCTGTTTCGACCCACTGATTGGCCAGCAATAGGAGCATGAAATGCTGTGATGGCTGCTACGTAAACCTTGAGCGTGGAAGGGGTGAGACCCTTTTCTAGACGCTCTTGGAGAAATGACAGTATCGGAGATACGTCACACTCAACAGGGTCTTTGTTTTGTGCTAAGCACCAGTCAACAAAGACTGACCATTTCTGGGCGTAGAGGCGTCTTGTAGACAGGGCTCTTGCCTTAGCAATGGTGTGTAGCACATCCCCGGGGAGGCTCAGAGGCTCCCATCGAGGGACCATACATGCAGAGCCCAGAGTTCTGGCTGTGGAGGCCAGATTGTCCTGTTCGCCTGAGAGAGGAGGTCCCGCCTCAGGGGGATCGGCCATGGGCCTTTCATGGAAAGCCTGAAAAGCTCCGAGGACCAAACTTGGCTCCTCCAGAGTGGGGCCACTAGGAGGACTCTGTGCCCGTCTTCCCTGACTCGTCTGATGACCTGTGGGATCAGAGCGATCGGGGGAAAAGCATAAAGGAGGAGGCTGGGCCAGTTGTGGGCGCATCTGTTTCCTTTGAAAAATAAGTTGGGCAATGAGAGTTGCTTTCTGAGGCGAAGAGGTCGACCTCTGCCTTCCCGAAAATCTCTCAGATTTTGAGAACCGTCTGGGGATGGAGCATCCACTCGTCTGAGGGGACATTGCTCCGTGAAAGCATGTCTGCTCCCAGATTCGTCTTGCCAGGTATGTGTGTTGACTTTAGCAATCGCAACCTGGGTAATGCCCATTCCAAGAGGTGCTTTGCCAGTGCGCAGAGGCGGCTGGAAGAAAGGCCACCTTGGTGATTTATGTAGGACACCACTGTCATGCTGTCCTAGTATGTGGCGCCCTTCCAGGATCGCCTTGAAGGATTCAGTTGATATGGAGATGACTTTCCTTGTGCAACCACGAGCCGAAGGCTGGTCTGCCCTCACACAGAGCACCCCAACCCAGGTTGGACGCATCTGTTGAGAGCACAATCCTTCTGGAAACCGCCTGTAGGGGTACTCCACGACTGAACCAAACAGGGTTCATCCAAGGCTCCAAGGCTGCTAGACAGGCCTGGTTGACCCTGATGCGAAAGCGGCCGTGCTGCCAAGCATGAGGTGGGACCCGGAATTTCAGCCAGTATTGCAGTATCGCATTCGTAGGAGGCCGAGCTGTGAAACTGGAGAGGCGGAAGCCATCAGCCCTAGCATCCTCTGAAAGAACTTCAGAGGGAAACAAGCTTTGTTCCTGACAGAGGCCGTGAGCTGCTGAAGTACCAGAGCACGCTCTGGTGATATGAGCGCCCTCATATTGACTGAGTCGAAAACTGCTCCCAGGAACGTAATGCGTTGGCTGGGGAGCAGTGAGCTCTTGGCGAAATTGACCCTGAGTCCTAGGCACTCTAAGTGGCTCAGGAGCACGGATCTGTTGTGGTCTAGCTCGGTTCGTGACTGGGCTAGAGTAAGCCAGTCGTCAAGATAGTTCAGAATGCGGATTCCAATCTGTCTCAGAGGGGAAATTGACTCGTTCCTGCACTTCGTGAAAGTGCGGGGAGCTAGAAACAGCCCAAAGGGAAGGACTGTATATTGGTAAGCCACGCCTTTTAAACGCAAATCTCAAGAATCGTCTGTGATGGGGGGCTATCTGGATGTGAAAGTAAGCATCTTTCAGGTCCAGCGAGAAGAACCAGTCCTCGGGGCAAATCTGCGTGAGGATCTGCTTCAATGTCAACATCCTGAACTTCCGTCTCATGAGGGAGAGGTTCAGGTGCCTGAGGTCTAAGATGGGTCTGAGACCACCATTTTTCTTGGGGACAAGGAAATAACGGCTGTAGAACCCTGATCTGCTTTCTGAGGGAGGAACTACCTCTATAGGTCCCTTCCTTAACAGCGTCATCACTTCGGTGCGGAGGACCTGAGCGTCGTCCGGTTCTACCAAGGTGGGAATCACCCCGTGAAAATGCGGGGGTCTTCGGGCGAACTGCAGTGAGTAGCCGTGTTTTATTATCCCCAACACCCACTTGGACACTCCGGGGATGGCCTGCCAAGCCTCGGCCCACGTGACAAGAGGCTGGATAGTGTTGGATGGCAGGCCGCTGATTAGGGGCCTGAACACTGTCGAGTGTGGAAGAGGAAAACTGCTCTCTTTTTGAAAATGTGAAATATTTATTGTGTTCGCCATAACAACGGCGCTTTGCATGGACGCAACAACGGTGGGCCCAGGTCACACAGCAGGCAGGCAAGAGAGCTTCTGAGGTGGTCCGGCCGTGGCGGGACTTTGCCCCTTCCTATTTCTTCCCCAACGATCAGGAGGATTTAGAGGACGTCGGGTCCAGCACAATCCTTTGCCGGGGGCCCTTTTAGCACGCCTAGTGGAGTGAAGCGCTCTGTAAATCCTTCTACGGCTGGCCCGAAGAGACCAGATGGAGAGACTGGGACATCGAGAAAGGCCACTTGTGAGCGCATCTGTTTCCTTTGAAAAATAAGTTGGGCAATGAGAGTTGCTTTCTGAGGCGAAGAGGTCGACCTCTGCCTTCCCGAAAATCTCCCAGATTTTGAGAACCGTCTGGGGATGGAGCATCCACTCGTCTGAGGGGACATTGCTCCGTGAAAGCATGTCTGCTCCCAGATTCGTCTTGCCAGGTATGTGTGTTGACTTTAGCAATCGCAACCTGGGTAATGCCCATTCCAAGAGGTGCTTTGCCAGTGCGCAGAGGCGGCTGGAAGAAAGGAGGATTTAGAGGACGTCGGGTCCAGCACAATCCTTTGCCGGGGGCCCTTTTAGCACGCCTAGTGGAGTGAAGCGCTCTGTAAATCCTTCTACGGCTGGCCCGAAGAGACCAGATGGAGAGACTGGGACATCGAGAAAGGCCACTTTGTCGCTTTCCTTAATCTCTGTTAGGTTAAGCCAGAGGTGGCGCTCCAGCACAACCAGGTTGGCCATGGATCATCCGATGGCCTGGGCCTGGGCCATGGCTTTCGTGGCGCGCAGGGCCAAATCTGTGGCGCTGCGGAGGTCGTGAAAAGCAGGTTCACTAGTGAGCTTTGCCTGGAACACTTGCAATATGGCCATGGTGTGTAGTGCTGAAGCTGCTTGGCCTGCTGAAGTGTAGGCTCTGCCAGCCATGGCAGAGGTCGTCCTGCAGGGCTTGGAAGGAAGGGCTCTCTTGTTTTTCCACCCCACAGCCGCGGGGGGACAGAGGTGAGCAGCCACGGCCTCATCCAGGGGCGGCAATTGCTCATAGCCCTTCTCCTGAGAGCCATCTACTGAGCTGAGAGCTGCAGAGGAAGTGCATAGGCGGGCCGAGTAGGGGTTTTGTCAGCTCATCATGAACCTCAGGGAAGAACGGGGCAGAGCGCTGGCAAGGGGCCTGGCGGAGTCCTGGCAGGAACCACTCGTCTAGCCTGCTGCGTGTCGGCTCTTCAGGGGGGGCCCACTCCAGATGGAGTTCCTCAACGGCCTTGGAGAGAATGTGGAGAAGTTCGGCATCCATCCCAGCTCTGGCGTCGATGGGCTCCAGTGACGGCAAGTGGGCGGGGTCAGAATCACCGGCCCAGTTCTCCGTTTCAGAAGCCGCGAGTGACATGGAGTCGTCAAGCGGCTCGTCCTCCGATCCGCCAAAAGAGACAAGGTCGCTCGCTTCAGCCGAGAGACACTGCTCTGGGCGTGAGCTCACCCAAAACCGGGCGCTGAACCCTTCTTCCCAGTGGTCTTTTCCTGGCCGGCTCGCGGAAGGAAAAAGACAGGGGGGCGCGAGAGGCGGGATTGCTTTCATTAAAGAAAGCAATCCGGGGGCGCGAGAGGCGGGATTGCTTTCATTAAAGAAAGCAATCCGCAAGCACAGAGAGGCGAGATTCATGCTCTCACAAAAGCTGCATGAAGTCTCAGTGAGTGCAGCCTCAGCGTGGGGTTTTCCCAGGCAGAAAACACACTCACCATGGCCGTCGTCATCATGCAGAGGGGCTCTGTATGTGCCACAGCTGTGGCGTGGCATGGCCGCCGCCGTTAAAACGGCGTTAGAAACGCTCTTTTAGAGCGGTGAAAACCGCTGGAAAAAGCTCTTTTGTGATCACCGGATGGCGGCAGGAGATCGCTGAGAAGCGGCCGGAAGCGGGAGCTGGCGGCGCGAGATCGGCGCTAAGAGCGGCTGTCTGCGAGAACGCCGGCGCTGCAGGCGATCGGCGGTCTCAGCTGGTCCGCTGCGGTGCCTCTTCGACGGCAAGAGCTCGTTCCAGGCGAAGGCGTTCAGCAAAGATCCAGCGAAGTGAAGTCGTCGCTGAAGGAGTAAGATTTCCTCTAAGATTTCCTCTGGCGATTGCCTGCTTATATAGCCATTCGCCCCGCCCATTCTGGCGGGCTTTGGCACGCTGCATCGCCACCGGCTCGCACAGCTACGCAGCGCTGTCATTGGTTTAAAAAAAGTTTACAGATTAAACCAATGGCAGTGCAGTTGCACTGCGTTATTGAAAAAAGTCTTCAGTATCGAGGAAAAAAGGAGCTTTTCCCCATACGCAGTATGAGTGTAGTATCGATCATCAACCGTAGGTCCAATTTTCACCAAATTCGAATCAGATGATCTTCAGACTATGCTGACACAAAGTTATGGATTTTGTGTCGATAGACAAAAGTGTTTTCCCATACCACAGCGACGAATTTGAGGCACAATGACAAAATGACACTTGAGGCTGTATCTCTGGAATGCTTTGGCATATTAACACCAAACTTTGTGTGTTTTATTGAAAAGTAACACAGAGTACACCAAATTAATTTTTTTAACAGTGCCACCTATTGGTCAAACTTGATAGGCCAAGTAATCATGCTACTAGAGGTGGTATTTATAATTTTTTTAGCCATTTTAATTACAAAAATCCTACAATTGCTGTTATTGCTCATTAATGCATTTGGTGTGATGCTCCATGCCATGCTTAGCTCCTACATTTGCCGTTGGAGTGCTTGGCCCCGTAATTGCTGCTTGCAGCTATAATTTATTATTATTATTATCATTATTTATTTAATTTTTTTCTTCAAACACCGCGCCACCGGCGGTTGTTGGTCCATGACTACCGCGGTGGTAAAAATCAGCCACCGTCACAGCCCTAATAGTATGCGGTCCGATTTTTCCCGTTGTGTCTGTCGTTGCTATGCAGGGGGTATGGCTTATCTAAATGAGATGTAAATGAGCCCCATTGTCACTCGCAGCAGTGAGAACTGCACAATCTTCAGAGGCTATTTTCTGCTTTTTGAGCTTTTTTGAGTGCCTACCTTCAAATGGCCACAACTTCTCCAAATATTATCAGATTTCCATGTGTTACACATCGTTGGAAAGCTTGGAGACTACACTTTCAGAATCTGTGAATAACTCAAAATGCCCCAGAACGGACTTGTGTCCCTACTTTTCGTGATTGGTCACATTTGTAGAAGAAATGGATTTATATGAACAACAGGGGTTAAGTTTAAACTTTTGAAAGGACAAGGTTATGTTTAAGATATGTTTAAATAGTTTTGGTTTGGGTTTGAGTGAAGTAATGTGAATAAATTTCAAATTTTATGCTGTATATGTTAAATAGAACTAACGTAATATGTTTGAAAGTGTGATGTTTGAATAGGAGTTATGTTATTATAATGTACTGATGTAAAAATAAAGAGTCAATGCCCAATCTCTGAATCTTAGCAGGTTTGGGTCTGGTTACTACTTGGATGGGAGACTGCCTGGGAATACCAGGTTCTGTAAGCTTGTGGGTTTTCTTCCCTACTTATATAATGAACTGGAGATTAGAGTGGCTGATCTTTAAATAGCCCTCTCTTTGCAGCAGCCTTCGCTTACGGCCATACCAAGCACTAGTGAGTTAAACAGGAAGTGAGTTGGCAGTTTGACCTTGTTGAGAGAGGCTCACCTTTTTTGATTTATGATTTGTTCATTATATTTTGGGGAAAACTTTATTTATTTTTTATTTTTTGTTGGATTTTTTCCTCCTCCCAGCAGCTCACACTGTTTTACCCACTCAGTTTTTTTTTTTTGGCTTTCATTTTCAAAATGGACAGATAACCGGCAACGACCAAAGCTGTGGCACGAGAAACATGGAGTGGAAATGAAATCGATCTTGAACAAAGACATAGAGATGGACATGAAAAAAAAAAACTAAGGAGGAAACCTGGAAAATAGTTTACAGAAAGGAAGCAACAGTAACAGTGGACTTAATGGATTTGGATGATGCGAGAGCAGTGAATATTATAAAGTCAGTGACAGAAAAAGTTGGAGAAGGGAAAATCTTGATGGTTCGACCGAAACAAAATGTTATGAGGTGACTTTGGAGACCGAGGAGGACATCAAGGAGCTAATGAATGGAGTAATAATCAAAAGGAAAATCCTGTGAGGTAAAAGACTTCAAAACAGAGATTTTGTTGTTTCTTTTATGCATTTACCTGCTTACATGGACGACAAGGACATTTTAAAGAAATTGGAGGCATGGGGAGTTCTCCCCATCTCTAAAATAAAGAGAAGGTTTTACCCTGGCACAGATATTGAAGACTGAACAAGATTTGTAAACACAAGATTCCCCAGAGAAGTGATCTCACTCCAAGTTTGTCACAGCAGAAGGACCACAGCACTTTCAGGTCATGCATAGCCAGCAGGTAGCAATATGGTGAAAGACTGTTCGGAGTTTAGATGCTTCAAATGCAATGAGAGGGGACACATGGCGAGGGACTGCAAGGAGGTGCTAAGCAAGTGTGAATGTTGGATGAAAAAAAAAAAAAGAGTAAGATGAAGGTGTGAGCAGACAGATGCATGACAGCAAAAAGGAGCAAGAGAAACCAAAGAAAATAGGGACAAAGGAGAACAGAGAGAAGAAAGTTACATACAGGAAGAACAATCACAACAAGGGGGAGAAGCGGAGATGCAAATTCCAGAGACCATTGAAATACCAAATAGAACATAAAAGGATCGTAAATGAACAACAGACTGTTGAAATGGGCAGTGAAGAGGAAAATGAGGACAAAGCTGGGAAACAAATGAAAAGATCGATCAAGGTAAAACCAAGTTTGGGCGGGGCAATGAAAAAGGTAGTTAAAGAGGACTTGTTGAAAAATTTAAACCGATCTGAACTGTTAAAAGGACTTGGGGGACAATGAATGAAAAACTTTTTTTATGAATACTTTTTTCTGTCTTATGCTTATAAAGTTGGTAACTTTTAATGCAAGAGGACTTCAAGATGTTAGAACGTTTAATAAAGTAAAAGAAATTCTACAAGAAACAAATTGGACAGATAATATCAATAAATAGTCAATAAATGAAATGAGGAAAAGGTGGAAAGGTGAAATTGTGTATAATAATGGTGATGAAAGAAATGGTTGAGGTTTGGCAATTTTAATAAGAGAAAACAGTGTAAACTGTGAAGAAATATACAAAGATGAAATAGGGAAAGGTTTGATGGTGGAAATGAGTTACGAAGAGAAGAACATACTACTGGTCAACACACATGCACCAACAAAAAAAAGAAATTAGATAATTTTTTTAACACTATCAAGACAATTGTGAGAAATTATAAATATATAATAATGATGGGGTATTTTAATACAGTTTTTAGCATACAAGATATAGCGGAGGGTATGGGTTTCAAAAATTATACGGGAAGGAAAGAGTTAAGATCACTAATGGAGGAAAACTATATGATGGATGTATGGAGGGAAAGGAATGAAAACAAAAGAGAATACTCTAGAAGACATAGTAGGCAATTTCATTTATCAAACACGAATAGATATGGTTTTATTTACAAGGAATTTAGAATGTTTTTTATAGAGAAGTTAAGATATGAAGAAACGAGTTTAGGTGATCATGAGCCTTTTTTTGTACATTTGGATTGGGACGTTGGGAAAAGAGGGCCAAGAGTATGGGTTTTAAATACAGACATTTTAAAGGATGAGGATTATGTGGCAACAATAAAAGATACAATAAAAAAAGGGAAAAGAGAATGAAATCTATTTAGAGGACAAAAGGATCTGGTGGGAGAACTTGAAATTTTTTGTAAAAAAAAAAAAAAAAAAAAAAAAAAATCACTATTAGTTATTGTGTGTTAAAACAAATGCAAAAAGAAATAAGAGAAAGACTGGAGAAGCAAGTAAATTAAGAAACAGAATATTCAGGGCAGTAGAGGTCCTTTCTAGGTGCTGATCCACCATCTGATCTGGATACATACTGGATCCGGGCGACTGCAGTGACCTTCTGATCTGGATACAGACTGGATCTGGTGGACACGGTGACCCCGGAATAAGAAAGAAACAGACAAATATTAGCGTAGATGCCATTCTTCTAATGATGTAGCAAGTACATCGGGTGTTATGGGAAGTGTTTCCGGTTTACCTAATTAAAGGCGCAATATGTAATTTTATCTTCTTTAAAAATAGCAGAAATCACTATATCTATGTTATATATATTTTTTAGTTGTGTACTTACATCATCCCGACAGTTTCCACGAACTTTCAAATCCGGAGAAAATTATAGTTTAATTCGAAGACACGGCACGTTTCTTTATTTCCGTTTTGTCGCCCGTCTATGACGTCATATAAACTTTGACCCCTCTAGTTTATCTAACTTCCTGCGGAACCGCCAAATACAAAGGTGAACAGAAACAAAGACGAGACGCAGAAGAAAAAGTAGTAGCCTTTATCGAGACTATTATATTTTATTTTATATTGTTTATATTCATATTTAAACCTCAATCAATAACTTAGTTATGGATCATGATTATGCTTTGCCTGCATGTTCTGTCAAGCGCAAACGCACGGGTGAAATAAATGACCCGAGATGGTTTTGGGACAAGAGAAGCAACAAGACACGGGTAAATATTGGAGTTGCATTTCCAAGATAGAGAGAGCTTCGTGACAAGCTGAAACTACAGAGAGATGTCGAACTCGCTTGCATTCTGATAAACGGGTATGCATCCATTCAGCTAACTGTATATATCCGTATATTTTGTGAAACGATGATGTCTTGTGTAAAACGCAGACGGACTAGCTCTCATGTAAATCTACATTTGTTCTATATCTAGGTGAATAAAGTAGCTTCAAATGCAGTTCTCTAACTTGTTCGGTATCATAGTATAACGTAATTATAATTATTAACGAAAGGCGGCCGTGTTTTTTATCATATATTACTACTAGCTAGATGGAATATTGATTTGATAGGGGTCTCATAATTCATATAGATGGTTTCATCGGGCGCACGGTCGTGTATATCGGTCTGGCTGCGGTGCCTTCTACAAACGCAGTTAAAGGCAAGGTTATGAGTAGACTGAAGTTGGGCTCAGGTGGATGTGCTGCAGGATGTGTTTCACATACATTTATTTATTTTTTGAGACTCGCCACAATTTTAAAACTGATCTTTTTTCAAAAAGACTTAATTGAGTAACGTTGCGTACCGCACGTTTAATAATAATAATAATAATACCTTACATTTATGTTTAAATATCAAAACGAGGCACAGGTGTTTTTATATCGCTATATTTCTGAAGGAAGACTTGCATGTTATATGCCTGATAGCATATAACATGCGATAGATATATATAACGTGGCTTAATTTAGCCACTGTATTGAATAAATACCTGGGGTTATGTTTGTTTTCGTCTAAAAGAGAAGAAAAGTAATCGGATCTAGCAGTTTTTAATGCTTTTCTGTAGGATATGCTACTTTCCCGCCAAGCAATACGAAATACCTCTAGTTTTGTTTTCGTCCAGCTGTGCTCCATTTTTCGGGCTGCTCTCTTTAGGGTGCGAGTATGCTCATTATACCATGGTGTCAAACTGTTTTCCTTAACCTTTCTTAAGCGTAAAGGAGCAACTGTATTTAAAGTGCTAGAAAAGAGAGAGTCCATAGTTTCTGTTACATCATCAAGTTGTTCTGAGGTTTTGGATATGTTAAGGAATTTGGATACATCAGGAAGATAACTTAAAAAGCACTCTTAGTGGTAGAAGTTATGGTTCTTTGATACTTGTAACAAGAAGTAGAATTTACAATTTTGGCTATATGAAGTTTGCACAGAACTAAATAATGATCTGAAATATCATCACTTGGCTGAATAATTTCAACACTATCAACATCAATTCCATGTGACAGTATTAAATCTAGAGTATGATTTCAACAATGAGAAGGTCCTGAAACATGTTGTCCAACACCAATAGAGTTCAGAATGTCTATAAATGCTGATCCCAATGCATCTTTTTCCATCATCTTCACATTCACATTCACATCTTTTTCATTATCGACATGGATATTAAAATCACCAACTATTAAAACTTTATCTGCAGCCAGAACTAACTCGGATGTAAAATCACCAAACTCTTTAATAAAGTCTGTATGGTGCCCTGGTGGCCTGTACACAGTATCCAGTACAAACATAACAGGGGATTTATCATTAACATTGGTTTCTCTGGATAATGTTATATGAAGCACCATTACTTCAAACGAGTTATACTTGAAGCCTGCCCTCTGAGAAATCCTGAAAACATTGTTATAAATTGAAGCAACTGCTCCCCCTTTGCCTTTTATACGCGGCTCATGTTTATAACAGTAATCTTGGGGGGTGGACTCATTTAAAATAATGTAATCATCAGGTTTTAGCCAAGTTTCTGTGAAACAGAGCACATCTATATTATGATCAGTTATCATTTACAAAAAGCGTTTTCGTTGAAATGGATCTGATATTCAATAAGCCAAGCTTTATCATTTGTTTATCCATATTGCATTTGTTTTTTATTTGTTGAACCTCAATTAAATTGTTAGCCTTAACTTGGTTTGGACGTTTTTTGTATTTTCTAGTTCGGGAAACAGACACAGTCTCTATAGTGTGATATCTAGGTGAAAGAGTCTCTATGTGCTGAGAATTAACTGACCTCTGTGACGTGAGGCAGCTAGCAGACAGTCGGTTTAGCCAGTCTGTCTGCTTCCTGACCTGGGCCCCAGTTAGTCAAATATAAACAATAAGACTATTTGCCATATTTATAGAGAGAAGAGTGGCGCCACCCCAGGAAGGATGAAGACCATCTCTTTTAAACAGGTCAGGTCTGCCCCAAAAGCTCGTCCAATTGTCTATGAAACCTATGTTATTCTGTGGGCACCACTTAGACATCCAGCCATTGAGTGATGACAATCTGCTATGCATCTCATCACCACGGTAAGCAGGGAGGGGACCAGAGCATATTACAGTGTCTGACATCGTGCTTGCAAGTTCACACATCTTTAAAGTTATTTTTAGTGATCTCCGACTGGCGAAGTCGAACATCATTAACCTCGGCATGAATAACAATCTTACTGTATTTACGTTTAGCATTAGCCAGCACTTTTAAATTTGCCAAGATGTCAGGCGCTCTGGCTCCCTGTAAACATTTAACTATGGTGGCTGGTGTCTCTATATTCACATTCCGTACTGTAACGGATATGCAGATCATCGATTCATGTGTTTAATTCAGATTTTCCAAATGAAACTCTTTTTGCACCAAGTGCCTGGCCTGGCGCCAGCCTGGCTGGACTTAAATTATTTACGATGCCCATGCGAGCTTCAAAGAAGAAACGAAAACCCCCAACCCAAATTCCTCCAACACACTGGAGACAAAGGAAACCTTTCGTATAAGTTCCTTACTTTCATTTTATTATTAATATGTATTTTAATTATGTTTATGGATTGCATAAAATGGTTAATCCTTGTTATGTGAAGAGTATAAGTTGCAAGCTCATACTTTAGGAAATGTCTCTCCTCACTTTAACCTTCTCAAAGAGAGCCATGTTTCTGCAACCCCCACTTTTGCAGGTTGTAAAAGTTTACGACCACACAGGACAGGAGAGAAGCCAAATCACTGGCTTCTTTTGAACAATGCATTCTATGGAATGTATTCATTAACTTTCTGTTTTTATGTTTTATAAATGTATTACGTATTCCCTTTTGGTACATTTAGATGTTTCCCAACATCTGCAGTGTTATCATGTGTTAAGCAAATCTTTAAATGTTTAATTCTACATTTGAATGTAACTTCATGTTTTGATCACATATATCTATTATGTTTAGTCTTGTTCTAATCGTCATGCTCTGACAGACCCATTTATCTAGAGCAAAGTAATGAAATATGTATGTTACCTGAATTACAAACTTGTTAGAATAATCCCTGGAATTTGGACAAGCCCTAGATCTCCGGGGGGGGGGGGGGGGGCTGTCTTCACAGAGACAAAGGAACTTTTCCCTCCGTTTCAGATCGCGGACTTTCATTGGCTGTTTACGCGAAAAAGGGGCGTGAACCATTTCAAGCCATAAGAACGACCGAACAAGGTCCGCCTCGTTCTCTTCTTGCTCTTTTTCCTCTTCTCCGTTCTCGGACACGCTGCTCTCCAACGTTGCTTTGCTCATAGCGCAAACCCCCTCAGCACAGGGGCTGAGTAAAAAAAGCCATTTTAATGGCTCTTTTAGAAGCTTTCGTTTCGTTCGTTTCTTTTCTTTACTAAGTTTATTCAACTATTCGCCTCTCCACGCAAGGAAGACGAAATCTGGGACATTGTTTGTTGAACCTTTCAAATACCGCGCGAGGACAGAACAAAGGACCACGTGCTCCACGCTCACGCAAAGATCCAGCGAAGCGTGCACGCGCGTCACATGGCCTCCGGCACACACACGCTGTTTTCAAAAGGACAAGCGCACAAAGCGTCACATTGGACACTCTGCAAGTATCACTTTCTCTATGGAGGTTTAAATGCTGCTTTAAAGTGTTGTTATGATCTGATTTGTTGTTGGCTTCCAAAAGTTACTGACTATGATTTTCATACCTGAGCTCCTTATGTGATCTCATTCTATTTTCTCTCCCTCTCTCTCTCTCTCTCTCTCTCTCTTTTATTTGGATTCGTAATGTCTTGTATAAAGCTTACGGTTTGTATTGTCGTACGCATATTTACTCTGTGTGATTTGTAGTTTGATGTATTACTAGTTTAATTATTAAAAACCCATATACTGACGATTGGCTTGGACTCCACCCCACTCACATTACGAGTCACTGAGATGTCTGATCTATAGCTACAAGCTCTAAATTTAGAAACTAAATTTATCATAAGGATAGGATAATATTTTCATGGCCAGAGAATACTTTTCCTTGAATTATAAGGCGTGATAACTTTATTGAAAATTGATAGGTCTACAGTGGTTTGCTGGACATACCACGGTTTGATTTGCAGTAATTTACAGTAAGAGATATCACAATAATTGATATGAAGAATGTAATATTGACATATTAATGAGTAAGTTACAGTGCCCTGTGATTATTTATTGTTATAGGCAATTGAGCTATTTTTCATAATCAATCAAATTTAATGTAACTGTCATCTGAGATATAAATTAATCATTCCTGATTAATTATTCAAATTCCCTATATATCATTTGAGTTAATTATTCTGTAAGACTCATTGTTGTTACATTATGGTGGAGAAACGCGGGCATTTCAAACTTCGTTTTGTGAGCAATCAATCTATGTATATGGTTTTTAATAATTTCTGCACATGCGCTATGAAATTATGTAATGTTACTTGTGAGATAAGTCGCAAGACACGAACTCACTGAACTGACTGAGGCAAAAAGCTGGTCAGTCAACGCGCTAGGTATTTGTAGAAACTTAACAGTACAGTCACTGTTATTTTTGATGAAAGTAAACTGCAGTATAATGTTAAAAGTATCCTGTTAAGAAAGACCAAAATCTTTTTACAGTGAAAACATTTTAATATGAATAATTAAAAGATAAAGAAATCTTTTAATAGTTGCAACATGTAAATCTGAACCTGAGCGATGTTCCTCTGATTCAGTTAAAAAGGCATTGCTTATTGAATTCGTGGTAAACCACAATAATATTCAAAAATAAAACGATAAAAACTCCTGGTCTAAAATTGGCTTAGCTACCCGATTTTTAAACCTAAAACATTTAAATCATAAGTGCTATTTTGATAAATGTTTATTGGAGTCAACAGTTGGAAAATTCCTGTTTTTATTACAGTTGTGTTTTGGAAGTGAACGGATCCTTCTTCAACCTATGTTAATATAGCACCTCAGAGATTAAAACCTTTGGTTTGTTACTTGTGATTTTTGATGCAGAAAATCAGCCTGACAAACGATCAGATAATTTCTAAGTCATATTGAAATTGTAGTTCCGCTATCTAAACACCAGAGGGAACGTGTGGGTTAGAAATTACAGGGTACACCCTGCTTTCTGATTCCAGCTTGCATGAGTGCAAAGCTGCCAACCTGTGGCCATTTCAGATAATGCGCTCTGATTGCTAATTTATAATCCCTTGTGATGTATTTGAATTAGATGCCTAAATTCTCGTTAAGTATTTGCATTTACAGCTTTGCTCGTGCGAATATTATTACAGGGAAACAAAAGAATGTTCTCTGCCTTTGACTGTTTACATTTACTTTGAGTTTGGTTCAAACATGATTTGAATTAAAATGTAATTGTTAATAGTGGAAATCTAGATGTGTCAGGTCAACCACTGATTGACCCACTTAGAAGGTAAGCCATCTAGTGGCAGTCTCCTGTTAAATCGACTAACAGACCTCTGTCTTTTCCATTCTGTTTTGAAATTGCATGTCCACTTTTACCCTCTTTGATTAATCTCACACTGTTTGATTAATTTCATGATCATTAATGATGACTTACAAGCTATCAATGGTTATTATAGGATATTATTCAGATTTTCCTTTTAATTCATACATGCTTATTTTAAATTTTGATTTAAACCAGTTTTGAATTTTTAATTTGAATTAAGTTTTCTGCTCAGCAGGTTAAAGACAGAGAAGCAGTACTCCCCCCCCCCCCTTGTGGTGAAAACCAGCTACTCCTTCTCACTTGTTTCATTCCTGTTTTTTTTTTTTTTTCTTTTTTTTTTGATGATTATTATTTTGCTTCTCTCTTTTGACTTAGGTTATTTTGATAATTACCATCATTATCATAATTCCTTTGTTTTGTTTTATCATGATTAGGTAAAGCTGTTACCTTTCCTCTCTACATATAGTTACTCAATTGATGTTAAACAAACCAAACCTTAATTAACTTTAAGTTTCCTTTGTTCATCCTTTGTGTATTTGATTGTAGAACTCCCTTGGTGATTGGACAGTCATCTCAGGTTTCCAGTGAGCAAGGCTGCCCGACCGGTGTTACCGATACTGGCTGCGAGTGAAACTCGGTCCCTCTTGTCTCAAGAGACATCAGCAATTTTGGCACTCCAAAGGTTGTGCTAAAAGTCACAAGCCGTGCTGTCCTGCGACACGCCAGAGTAACGGAGGACCGGGGACACTGCGGTTCAGTGTTTGGGGAGCACCGGGGAGGTTGACCAAGCCACTGGTTCCCACCTGAATGACTTCAATTCAACCAGGTGAACCCAATGTGATAAAACCCATCCACTTATTATAAACCACAGAATATTAGATATTCCCCCGGATATATTTTAAGTGTTTAACCCTTTTGCTTCTTTAAGCCACACCATATTTCTAGGTTTCCTACCCAGATAGCCCACTCACCTGTTGGCCCTATCTTAAAACCTAGCAGTAGGCTTAGGCCTCCTTATTCCCACTAACACATTGTGTTTCTATTGTTTTCATCTCATTTCAAGTGTTGTGTTTCACTTTGATCTTTTTCTACCCTCTGTTCTGTTGTGATTTGTTTCTTTCATTTCACATAGAGACAGTAACCTGGGAGCCACCAACGAAGTTAAATAGTAGAGCGACCACCAGCAGCCGGTGTCATCACACGACCCGCTAGGCTACTGCCTGTCAAATCTCCATTTCAGGTCCTTCGTTGACCCAAGTTAATTGGCTACTTAACTGTCTGACTGTTTGCATCAGTCAGCCCCAAAATTCTCATAAACGGCACAGCCCGTATGAATATAGCTCGTTAAATGTAGAACGAACTTGCATTGGTCTTTTTGTGTTTGTGTGCTGTGCTTCTCTCACCGACAGAGAATCAGGATGTTCCAGGCATCCAGTCCAGCAGTCCACGGGGGCCACCTCTCGACATGGTTGAAAGCAGTGACGACCCCCTTCCTGCCCAAGGACGCCAGTAACCTGCAGCACCCAGAGCAACTAGACGAACTGATGGCACGCGATCCAAACCAAAGCGACTACTACAGAGAGCTCGCCAGGATCTTCGGAAGCCTAGTTCACATTCTCGTCGCCCAGGCACGGCTCAGTAAACGGAGCAACATCGCGGAGGAGGCCTGGAAGGACCAGGCCCCAACCCAGAGTCATCTTGATCAGCTTCTCCTCGAGACCCAGAACCAGCGCGAGAAAGAGGACAACACAGATCCAGAGCTACAGACAGGAGTTGAAAGACTTCACAATGCCCTGCAAGATCTTCGCCTCGACACAGATCAAAGAGAACAGCTGGAGAGAGAAGCCAGAAAAGAACTCAACAAAAAACTCCAGCAAGGTGACGCTCTCCTAAAAAGAGCAGAGACTGAACTGAAAGAAAGAGACTATAAAACCTGGGCCTGCAAAACACACTTGCAAGCGGCCCGAGCTAAATTCAACAAGCTTACTCTGCAGAGAGATGAGCTCCAAGATGAACTTGACACTGTTCACACCGAACTGAGACAATCTCACAGATTACAGAGTGGCTGGATCGGAGAAACGCACACCACAAAATTTCTCCCGGGCCGCCACTCCAACCCTTTCAGCCAAGAACCCAGAGCTGGAAAAGGGGGTGTAATCTCCCTTCTAAGGAAATCACCAGCCAGCTTACAAGAACATCTGTCAACAACGGAGGGAAGAGAACCCTTCCAGAGTGTCACCAAACCCTGCACTGCTCACAGAGAACTTCACAAGCTAGCCAGAAGCATCTCTACATTCATTCCAGATCCTGCAGGAGGACATGATGTTCATGCTTCTTTACAAGCCATTGACTTTCATTTCCAAACTGTCGCCAACGTGACAGATGTGAACACATTGTACCTGTTAAAAATCACGGCCAGCCGTGATGTGCATTGCTTTCTGGATCGTCAACCAGAGACTGTCAAAGCGTACTACCAGCAACTGCTACAGACTTTGATTCTTGAATTCTCTGATCCAAACTCAGACCATGGGCTCCTTATTGCTATGGACCTCAAACAGGGCCGATTTGAAAACCCACAGACTTTCTGTAGTCAGCTACGAAACACCTACTTCGGAGCATGCAACGAACCAGGTATGGAACAGGATTTCAACTTAAAAACTCTGTTCCTCCCAAACCTACATGCCAGTTGGAGTTTTCATCTCAGAGTCCCAGCGTGTCCCCGTAACAGGACTACACAAGAGTTACGGAACTTAGCCCACAAAGCTTGCACCAAGCAAAAGACTATTTGTGAAAAGACTGTGAAAAAACCCAAAGTCTCTGTCTCTGAGCACTGCTTGGAGTTAACCCTAGATGGCGCCCTACAACACCACAGTCACAGACATTTTTACAGAGAGTCAATACCGTTCCAAGCCAGCAGAGGGCAACACAGTGCAGCCACGTCTGAGACAGCAGAGATCCTGAGGGTGCTGAAAGTGCTTCTTCACATGAAAACTCACAAGGAAGATGAGCCAAGCACCCGGAACACTGCCCGTCATCTACAGACCACAGAGCTAACTGTCACAGCACAAGGTGACAGCAACACCCAAGCTCCACAGTCAACAGCTGCACACCCTGAACGAGACAGCACAGGTCCTCACGCCAGGTTACCACAAACACAAGGTACCAGAAAATGCTGTTTTGACTACCTGCCTTCGCAGCGAGCTACACAAGACCGGTCCTCACCACCCACCGATCGTCCCACCTGCCCTGATGCCAACATTCCTGGGCAGCCTTGTCAAAAAGGGGGTGGGCCGAAAAGGAGTCAACAGGGAAGACCTGATCGACACAGGATTAAACCTGACGGTGATCTCATCTTACCTTTTCAAAAGACTCCAATTTGAAGCTAAGAGACAAGATCGAACTCTTACACCTCAAACTTATGAACTGAATGTACAGGTGTACAGACAGGATGACATCCAGTTTGAACAGGTTGTTTCCATTCACCTGACATTCGTTCCGATGAGTCTAATACATCCCATGTATGTCCCACCAATGAACACTCATACATTGCTCATCGACAAAGACCTGCTAGAACACTTTGACCCTTTTCTGTACTTCAAACAGCTAAAAGACTTTGCTCAAGTGCGAGAACCTCTTTCTCTCCAGCCTCACAGGTTGCTAGAGCCAGACTGTCAGGTCGCAGAGGTCACGGGAACTCCCACAGAGCCAGACGGTCAGGTCACAGAGGTCACGGGAACCCCAGCAGCCAGCCATGAGTACAACGCCCTAACAACAGGCCCAAGTTCAAGCCTCTGTACCTTAGTCAACAAACAGGGTACGGTGGTACCAGCTTACACCAAAGGGGTCGCTGTTCGGCTCAACCTGCAAGGTGGTCAAACCTTACACCACACGCTGGGTTACTTCCAATCCTCACCTGAATGTGTGGAACTCGGACTCACACTTGCAAACAACAAGCATGTCAAACACCAACACCTGTTCCAGCAATGTGATAACATAACAAAAACACACAATGTGATCGTGTACTGGAAGAAGGTAAAAGGACACTCGAAGTTACCAAGTCTAGACGAGGACTTTAAAGATCACACTGACACCCTTGCCAAAACTGGCACACTAAACAACATTCTGTGGTCACTCCCAACCCACCCACCCACATTCAAGGTTGAAGTGATTACACACAGCACAAGAACTTTACTAGCTAAACTGCCTACCTCAGAATCGCTTACGCAGGCTCCGTTATCTACACAGACCAACATAGCGGACATGCGGGCTTCTGAAACCTTGATAATGACTTTGCATTACCACTTCTCAGACCCCTCCATCCACCCTGGCAACCAGTCTACAGTCACTGACAACCAAAGCCCCAGACCACTGCATGATACACAAACCATGCTGCGTGCACAGAACAATATTGTGGGTTGTGCACCATCTGACATCACAATGCCAGGGCGTGTAATGCCACGGAGCAAAAGGGGGATAAGGCCAATATATTTCCATGACGCAGCATGTGCTGCACCACGCAGCACCAGAGCCACTGACAAAACACTGAAGCAAGCGTCATGCCAGCAGCAAGATGTGGCAAAACATGGGCGGGGGCGAGCTAAACCCAGTCACCGCCCACGAAGCAAAGAGACTGTCCTGTCCAACCAAAGACAGGGCCTTGTTTGTTTCTTTCTCCCCTTTCTCTCTCTCTCTCCCTATTATCTGTACCAGGATGTGCT